>NW_027617145.1:0-143032 GCF_964187855.1 Myxine glutinosa
CACAAGTGCAAAAAGTGGTTTTTCAACACTAACACAAATGCGAAAAGTGGTTTTTCCACACTAATACAAGTGCGAAAAGTGGTTTCCTACACAAACACAAGTGCGACAAGTGGTTTTGCTACACTAATACAAGTGCGAGAAGTGGTTTGCTGCAACAACACAAGTGTGAAAAGTTGGTTTTCAACACAAACACAAGTGCAAAAAGTGGTTTCCAACACCAACACAAGTGCGAAAAGTGGGTGTTCAACACTAACACAAGTGCGAAAAGTGGTTTCCTACACCAACACAAGTGCGAAAAATGGTTTTTCCACACTAATACAAGTGCGAAAAGTGGTTTTCTCCACCAACACAAGTGCGAAAAGTGGTTTTTCAACACGAACACAAGTGCGAAAAGTGGTTTTTCCACAGTAATACAAGTGCGAACAGTCGTTTCCTTCACCAACACAAGTGCGAAAAGTGGTTTCCTACATCAACACAATTGCGAAAAGTGGTTTTTCCACACTAATACAATTGCAAAAGTGGTTTCCTGCACCAACACAAGTGCGAAAAGTGGTTTTTCAACACTAACACAAGTGCAAAAAGTGGTTTTTCAACACTAACACAAGTGCGAAAAGTGGTTTTTCCACACTAACACAAGTGCAAAAAGTGGTTTTTCAATACTAACACAAGTGCGAAAAGTGGTTTTTCCAAACTAATAGAAGTGCGAAAAGTGGTTTCCTTCACCAACACAAGTGCGAAAAGTGGGTTTTCAACACGAACCAAGTGCGAAAAGTGGTTTCCTACACCAACACAAGTGCGAAAAGTGGTTTTTCCACACAAGTACAAGTGCGAAAAGTGGTTTTTCAACACCAACACAAGTGCGAAATGTGGTTTCCTACACCAACACAAGTGCGAAAAGTGGTTTTTCAGCACGAACACAAGTGCGAAAAGTGGATTTTCAACACCAACACAAGAGCGAAAAGTGGGTTTTTAACACTAACACAAGTGCGAAAAGTGGTTTCCTACACCAACACAAGTGCGAAAAGTGGTTTTTCCACACTAATACATGTGCGAAAAGTGCTTCTTCAACACCAACGCAAGTGCGAAAAGTGGTTTCCTACACCAACACAAGTGCGAAAAGTGGTTTCCTTCACCAGCACAAGTGCGAAAAGTGGTTTCCTACACCAACACAAGTGCGAAAAGTGGTTTTTCCACACTAATACAAGTGCGAAAAGTGGTTTCCTACACCAAAACAAGTGCAAAAAGTGGTTATTCAACACAAACACAAGTGCGAAATGTGGTTTCTTACACCAACACAAGTGTGAAAAGTGGGGTTTCAACACTAACACAAGTGCGAAAAGTGGTTTCCTACACCAACACAAGTGCGAAAAGTGTGTTTTTAACACAAACACAAGTGCGAAAAGTGGTTTCTTACACCAACACAAGTGCGAAAAGTGGTTTTCCACACTAACACAAGTGCGAAAAGTGGTTTCCGACACCAACACAAGTGCGAAAAGTGGTTTTTCAACACTAACACACGTGCGAAAAGTGGTTTTCCACACTAATACAAGTGCGAAAAGTGGTTTCCTACACCAACACAAGTGCAAAAAGTGGTTTTTCCACACTAATACAAGTGCGAAAGGTGTTTTTTCAACACCAACACAAGTGCGAAAAGTGGTTTCCTACACCAACACAAGTGCGAAAAGTGGTTTCCTACACCAACACAAGTGCGAAAAGTGGTTTTTCAACACTAACACAAGTGCAAAAAGTGGTTTCCGACACCAACACAAGGGCGAAAAGTGGTTTTTCAACACAAATGCAAGTGCGAAAAGTGTTTTTTCAACACGAACACAAGTGAGAAAAGTGGTTTCCTGCAGTAACACAAGTGTGAAAAGTGGTTTTTCCACACTAATACTTGTGCGAAAAGTGGTTTCCTTCACCAACACAAGTGTGAAAAGTGGTTTCCCACACCAACACAAGTGCGAAAAGTGGGATTTTCAACACTAACACAAGTGCGAAAAGTGGTTTTTCCAAACTAATACAAGTGCGAAAAGTGGTTTCCTACACCAACACAAGTGCGAAAAGTGGTTTTTCCACACTAATACAAGTCCGAAAAGTGGTTCCTACACCAACACAAGTGCGAAAAGTGGTTTTGCCACACTAATACAAGTGCGAAAAGTGGTTTCCGACACCAACACAAGTGCAAAAAGTGGTTTTTCAACACTAACACAAATGCGAAAAGTGGTTTTTCCACACTAATACAAGTGCGAAAAGTGGTTTCCTACACAAACACAAGTGCGACAAGTGGTTTTGCTACACTAATACAAGTGCGAGAAGTGGTTTGCTGCAACAACACAAGTGTGAAAAGTTGGTTTTCAACACAAACACAAGTGCGAAAAGTGGTTTCCAACACCAACACAAGTGCGAAAAGTGGGTTTTCAACACTAACACAAGTGCGAAAAGTGGTTTCCTACACCAACACAAGTGCGAAAAATGGTTTTTCCACACTAATACAAGTGCGAAAAGTGGTTTTCTCCACCAACACAAGTGCGAAAAGTGGTTTTTCAACACGAACACAAGTGCGAAAAGTGGTTTTTCCACAGTAATACAAGTGCGAACAGTCATTTCCTTCACCAACACAAGTGCGAAAAGTGGTTTCCTACACCAACACAATTGCGAAAAGTGGTTTTTCCACACTAATACAAGTGCGAAAAGTGGTTTCCTACACCAAAACAAGTGCAAAAAGTGGTTTTTCAATACTAACACAAGTGCGAAAAGTGGTTTTTCCAAACTAATACAAGTGCGAAAAGTGGTTTCCTTCACCAACACAAGTGCGAAAAGTGAGTTTTCAACACAAACACAAGTGCGAAAAGTGGTTTCCTACACCAACACAAGTGCGAAGAAAAAGTTTTCAACACAAACCAAGTGCGAAAAGTGGTTTCCTACACCAACACAAGTGCGAAAAGTGGTTTTTCCACACTAGTACAAGTGCGAAAAGTGGTTTTTCAACACCAACACAAGTGCGAAACGTGGTTTCCTACACCAACACAAGTGCGAAAAGTGGTTTTTCAGCACGAACACAAGTGCGAAAAGTGGATTTTCATCACCAACACAAGAGCGAAAAGTGGGTTTTCAACACTAACACAAGTGGGAAAAGTGGTTTTTCCACACTAATACAAGTCCAAAAAGTGGTTTCCTACACCAACACAAGTGCGAAAAGTGGTTTTGCCACACTAATACAAGTGCGAAAAGTGGTTTCCTACACCAACACATGTGCGAAAAGTGGGTTTTCAACACTAACACAAGTGCGAAAAGTGGTTTCCGACACCAACACAGGTACGAAAAGTGTTTTTTCAACACTAACACAAGTGCGAAAAGTGGTTTCCGACACCAACACAAGTGCGGAAAGTGGTTTTTCAACACTAACACAAGTGCGAAAAGTGGTTTTTCCCCACTAATACAAGTGCAAAAGTGGTTTCCTGCACCAACACAAGTGCGAAAAGTGGTTTTTTCAACACTAACACAAGTGCGAAAAGTGGTTTTTCAACACTATCACAAGTGCAAAAAGTGTTTTTTCCACACTAATACAAGTGCAAAAGTGGATTCCTGCACCAACACAAGTGCGAAAAGTGGTTTTTCAACACTAACACAAGTGCGAAAAGTGGTTTTTCAACACTAACACAAGTGCTAAAAGTGGTTTTTCCACACTAATACAAGTGCAAAAGTGGTTTCCTGCACCAACACAAGTGCGAAAAGTGGTTTTTCAACACTAACACAAGTGCGAAAAGTGGTTTTTCAACACTATCACAAGTGCAAAAAGTGTTTTTTCCACACTAATACTTGTGCGAAAAGTGGTTTCCTTCACCAACACAAGTGTGAAAAGTGGTTTCCCACACCAACACAAGTGCGAAAAGTGGGATTTTCAACACTAACACAAGTGCGAAAAGTGGTTTTTCCAAACTAATACAAGTGCGAAAAGTGGTTTCCTACACCAACACAAGTGCGAAAAGTGGTTTTTCCACACTAATACAAGTCCGAAAAGTGGTTCCTACACCAACACAAGTGCGAAAAGTGGTTTTGCCACACTAATACAAGTGCGAAAAGTGGTTTCCGACACCAACACAAGTGCAAAAAGTGGTTTTTCAACACTAACACAAATGCGAAAAGTGGTTTTTCCACACTAATACAAGTGCGAAAAGTGGTTTCCTACACAAACACAAGTGCGACAAGTGGTTTTGCTACACTAATACAAGTGCGAGAAGTGGTTTGCTGCAACAACACAAGTGTGAAAAGTTGGTTTTCAACACAAACACAAGTGCGAAAAGTGGTTTCCAACACCAACACAAGTGCGAAAAGTGGGTTTTCAACACTAACACAAGTGCGAAAAGTGGTTTCCTACACCAACACAAGTGCGAAAAATGGTTTTTCCACACTAATACAAGTGCGAAAAGTGGTTTTCTCCACCAACACAAGTGCGAAAAGTGGTTTTTCAACACGAACACAAGTGCGAAAAGTGGTTTTTCCACAGTAATACAAGTGCGAACAGTCATTTCCTTCACCAACACAAGTGCGAAAAGTGGTTTCCTACACCAACACAATTGCGAAAAGTGGTTTTTCCACACTAATACAAGTGCGAAAAGTGGTTTCCTACACCAAAACAAGTGCAAAAAGTGGTTTTTCAATACTAACACAAGTGCGAAAAGTGGTTTTTCCAAACTAATACAAGTGCGAAAAGTGGTTTCCTTCACCAACACAAGTGCGAAAAGTGAGTTTTCAACACAAACACAAGTGCGAAAAGTGGTTTCCTACACCAAGACAAGTGCGAAGAAAAAGTTTTCAACACAAACCAAGTGCGAAAAGTGGTTTCCTACACCAACACAAGTGCGAAAAGTGGTTTTTCCACACCAGTACAAGTGCGAAAAGTGGTTTTTCAACACCAACACAAGTGCGAAACGTGGTTTCCTACACCAACACAAGTGCGAAAAGTGGTTTTTCAGCACGAACACAAGTGCGAAAAGTGGATTTTCATCACCAACACAAGAGCGAAAAGTGGGTTTTCAACACTAACACAAGTGGGAAAAGTGGTTTTTCCACACTAATACAAGTCCAAAAAGTGGTTTCCTACACCAACACAAGTGCGAAAAGTGGTTTTGCCACACTAATACAAGTGCGAAAAGTGGTTTCCTACACCAACACAAGTGCGAAAAGTGGGTTTTCAACACTAACACAAGTGCGAAAAGTGGTTTCCGACACCAACACAGGTACGAAAAGTGTTTTTTCAACACTAACACAAGTGCGAAAAGTGGTTTCCGACACCAACACAAGTGCGGAAAGTGGTTTTTCAACACTAACACAAGTGCGAAAAGTGGTTTTTCCCCACTAATACAAGTGCAAAAGTGGTTTCCTGCACCAACACAAGTGCGAAAAGTGGTTTTTTCAACACTAACACAAGTGCGAAAAGTGGTTTTTCAACACTATCACAAGTGCAAAAAGTGTTTTTTCCACACTAATACAAGTGCAAAAGTGGATTCCTGCACCAACACAAGTGCGAAAAGTGGTTTTTCAACACTAACACAAGTGCGAAAAGTGGTTTTTCAACACTAACACAAGTGCTAAAAGTGGTTTTTCCACACTAATACAAGTGCAAAAGTGGTTTCCTGCACCAACACAAGTGCGAAAAGTGGTTTTTCAACACTAACACAAGTGCGAAAAGTGGTTTTTCAACACTATCACAAGTGCAAAAAGTGTTTTTTCCACACTAATACAAGTGCAAAAGTGGTTTCCTGCACCAACATAAGTGCGAAAAGTGGTTTTTCAACACTAACACAAGTGCGAAAAGTGGTTTTTCAACACTAACACAAGTGCGAAAAGTGGTTTTTCAACACTATCACAAGTGCAAAAAGTGTTTTTTCCACACTAATACAAGTGCAAAAGTGGTTTCCTGCACCAACATAAGTGCGAAAAGTGGTTTTTCAACACTAACACAAGTGCGAAAAGTGGTTTTTCAACACTAACACAAGTGCGAAAAGTGGTTTTTCCACACTAATACAAGTGCAAAAGTGGTTTCCTGCACCAACACAAGTGCGAAAAGTGGTTTTTCAACACTAACACAAGTGCGAAAAGTGGTTTTTCAACACTAACACAAGTGCGAAAAGTGTTTTTTCCACACTAATACAAGTGCAAAAGTGGTTTCCTGCACCAACACAAGTGCGAAAAGTGGTTTTTCAACACTAACACAAGTGCGAAAAGTGGTTTTTCAACACTATCACAAGTGCAAAAAGTGTTTTTTCCACACTAATACAATTGCAAAAGTGGTTTCCTGCACCAACACAAGTGCTAAAAGTGGTTTTTCAACACTAACACAAGTGCAAAAAGTGGTTTTTCAACACTAACACAAGTGCGAAAAGTGGTTTTTCCACACTAATTCAAGTGCAAAAGTGGTTTCCTGCACAAACACAAATGCGAAAAGTGGTTTTTCAACACTAACACAAGTGCGAAAAGTGGTTTTTCAACACTAAGACAAGTGCGAAAAGTGGTTTTTCAACACTAACACAAGTGCGAAAAGTGGTTTTTCCACACTAATACAAGTGCAAAAGTGGTTTCCTGCACCAACACAAGTGCGAAAAGTGGTTTTTCAACACTAACACAAGTGCGAAAAGTGGTTTTTCAACACTATCACAAGTGCAAAAAGTGTTTTTTCCACACTAATACAAGTGCAAAAGTGGTTTCCTGCACCAACACAAGTGCGAAAAGTGGTTTTTCAACACTAACACAATTGCGAAAAGTGTTTTTTCCACACTAATACAAGTGCAAAAGTGGTTTCCTGCAGTAACACAAGTGTGAAAAGTGGTTTTTCCACACTAATACATGTGCGAAAAGTGGTTTCCTTCACCAACACAAGTTCGAAAAGTGGTTTCCCACACCAACACAAGTGCGAAAAGTGGGATTTTCAACACTAACACAAGTGCGAAAAGTGGTTTTTCCAAACTAATACAAGTGCAAAAAGTGGTTTCCTACACCAACACAAGTGCGAAAAGTGGTTTTTCCACACTAATACAAGTCCGAAAAGTGGTTTCCTACACCAACACAAGTGCGAAAAGTCGTTTTGCCACACTAATACAAATGCGAAAAGTGGTTTCCGACACCAACACAAGTGCAAAAAGTGGTTTTTCAACACCAACACAAATGCAAAAAGTGGTTTTTCCACAATAATACAAGTGCGAAAAGTGGTTTCCTACACAAACACAAGTGCGACAAGTTGTTTTGCTACACTAATACAAGTGCGAGGAGTGGTTTGCTGCAACAACACAAGTGCGAAAAGTTGGTTTTCAACACAAACACAAGTGCGAAAAGTGGTTTCCAACACCAACACAAGTGCGAAAAGTGGGTTTTCAACACTAACACAAGTGCGAAAAGTGGTTTCCTACACCAACACAAGTGCGAAAAATGGTTTTTCCACACTAATACAAGTGCGAAAAGTGGTTTTCTCCACCAACACAAGTGCGAAAAGTGGTTTTTCAACACGAACACAAGTGCGAAAAGTGGTTTTTCCACACTAATACAAGTGCGAAAAGTCGTTTCCTTCACCAACACAAGTGCGAAAAGTGGTTTCCTACACCAACACAATTGCGAAAAGTGGTTTTTCCACACTAATACAAGTGCGAAAAGTGGTTTCCTACACCAAAACAAGTGCAAAAAGTGGTTTTTCAATACTAACACAAGTGCGAAAAGTGGTTTTTCCAAACTAATAGAAGTGCGAAAAGTGGTTTCCTTCACCAACACAAGTGCGAAAAGTGGGTTTTCAACACGAACCAAGTGCGAAAAGTGGTTTCCTACACCAACACAAGTGCGAAAAGTGGTTTTTCCACACTAGTACAAGTACGAAAAGTGGTTTTTCAACACCAACACAAGTGCGAAATGTGGTTTCCTACACCAACACAAGTGCGAAAAGTGGTTTTTCAGCACGAACACAAGTGCGAAAAGTGGATTTTCAACACCAACACAAGAGCGAAAAGTGGGTTTTTAACACTAACACAAGTGCGAAAAGTGGTTTCCTACACCAACACAAGTGCGAAAAGTGGTTTTGCCACACTAATACATGTGCGAAAAGTGGTTCTTCAACACCAACGCAAGTGCGAAAAGTGGTTTCCTACACCAACACAAGTGCGAAAAGTGGTTTCCTTCACCAACACAAGTGCGAAAAGTGGTTTCCTACACCAACACAAGTGCGAAAAGTGGTTTTTCCACACTAATACAAGTGCGAAAAGTGGTTTCCTACACCAACACAAGTGTGAAAAGTGGGTTTTCAACACTAACACAAGTGCGAAAAGTGGTTTCCTACACCAACACAAGTGCGAAAAGTGTGTTTTTAACACAAACACAAGTGCGAAAAGTGGTTTCTTACACCAACACAAGTGCGAAAAGTGGTTTTCCACACTAACACAAGTGCGAAAAGTGGTTTCCGACACCAACACAAGTGCGAAAAGTGGTTTTTCAACACTAACACACGTGCGAAAAGTGGTTTTCCACACTAATACAAGTGCGAAAAGTGGTTTCCTACACCAACACAAGTGCAAAAAGTGGTTTTTCCACACTAATACAAGTGCGAAAGGTGTTTTTTCAACACCAACACAAGTGCGAAAAGTGGTTTCCTACACCAACACAAGTGCGAAAAGTGGTTTCCTACACCAACACAAGTGCGAAAAGTGGTTTTTCAACACTAACACAAGTGCAAAATGTGGTTTCCGACACCAACACAAGTGCGAAAAGTGGTTTTTCAACACAAATGCAAGTGCGAAAAGTGTTTTTTCAACACGAACACAAGTGAGAAAAGTGGTTTCCTGCAGTAACACAAGTGTGAAAAGTGGTTTTTCCACACTAATACTTGTGCGAAAAGTGGTTTCCTTCACCAACACAAGTGTGAAAAGTGGTTTCCCACACCAACACAAGTGCGAAAAGTGGGATTTTCAACACTAACACAAGTGCGAAAAGTGGTTTTTCCAAACTAATACAAGTGCGAAAAGTGGTTTCCTACACCAACACAAGTGCGAAAAGTGGTTTTTCCACACTAATACAAGTCCGAAAAGTGGTTCCTACACCAACACAAGTGCGAAAAGTGGTATTGCCACACTAATACAAGTGCGAAAAGTGGTTTCCGACACCAACACAAGTGCAAAAAGTGGTTTTTCAACACTAACACAAATGCGAAAAGTGGTTTTTCCACACTAATACAAGTGCGAAAAGTGGTTTCCTACACAAACACAAGTGCGACAAGTGGTTTTGCTACACTAATACAAGTGCGAGAAGTGGTTTGCTGCAACAACACAAGTGTGAAAAGTTGGTTTTCAACACAAACACAAGTGCAAAAAGTGGTTTCCAACACCAACACAAGTGC
This sequence comes from Myxine glutinosa, assembly GCF_964187855.1. Lineage (NCBI taxonomy): Eukaryota > Metazoa > Chordata > Myxini > Myxiniformes > Myxinidae > Myxine > Myxine glutinosa. The sequence goes on from NW_027617145.1 coordinate 9,374, forward strand.
GAAAAGTGGGTGTTCAACACTAACACAAGTGCGAAAAGTGGTTTCCTGCACCAACACAAGTGCGAAAAGTGGTTTTTCAACACTAACACAAGTGCGAAAAGTGGTTTTTCAACACTAACACAAGTGCGAAAAGTGGTTTTTCAACACTAACACAAGTGCGAAAAGTGGTTTTTCCACACTAATACAAGTGCAAAAGTGGTTTCCTGCACCAACACAAGTGCGAAAAGTGGTTTTTCAACACTAACACAAGTGCGAAAAGTGGTTTTTCAACACCATCACAAGTGCAAAAAGTGTTTTTTCCACACTAATACAAGTGCAAAAGTGTTTTCCTGCACCAACACAAGTGCGAAAAGTGGTTTTTCAACACTAACACAAGTGCGAAAAGTGGTTTTTCAACACTAACACAAGTGCGAAAAGTGGTTTTTCCACACTAATACAAGTGCAAAAGTGGTTTCCTGCACCAACACAAGTGCGAAAAGTGGTTTTTCAACACTAACACAAGTGCGAAAAGTGGTTTTTCAACACTAACACAAGTGCGAAAAGTGTTTTTTCCACACTAATACAAGTGCAAAAGTGGTTTCCTGCACCAACACAAGTGCGAAAAGTGGTTTTTCAACACTAACACAAGTGCGAAAAGTGGTTTTTCAACACTATCACAAGTGCAAAAAGTGTTTTTTCCACACTAATACAAGTGCAAAAGTGGTTTCCTGCACCAACACAAGTGCGAAAAGTGGTTTTTTCAACACTAACACAAGTGCAAAAAGTGGTTTTTCAACACTAACACAAGTGCGAAAAGTGGTTTTTCCACACTAATACAAGTGCAAAAGTGGTTTCCTGCACAAACACAAGTGCGAAAAGTGGTTTTTCAACACTAACACAAGTGCGAAAAGTGGTTTTTCAACACTAACACAAGTGCGAAAAGTGGTTTTTCCACACTAATACAAGTGCAAAAGTGGTTGCCTGCACCAACACAAGTGCGAAAAGTGGTTTTTCAACACTAACACAAGTGCGAAAAGTGGTTTTTCTGCACCAACACAAGTGCGAAAAGTGGTTTTTCAACACTAACACAAGTGCGAAAAGTGGTTTTTCAACACTAACACAAGTGCGAAAAGTGGTTTTTCAACACTAACACAAGTGCGAAAAGTGGTTTTTCCACACTAATACAAGTGCAAAAGTGGTTTCCTGCACCAACACAAGTGCGAAAAGTGGTTTTTCAACACTAACACAAGTGCGAAAAGTGGTTTTTCAACACTATCACAAGTGCAAAAAGTGTTTTTTCCACACTAATACAAGTGCAAAAGTGGTTTCCTGCACCAACACAAGTGCGAAAAGTGGTTTTTCAACACTAACACAAGTGCGAAAAGTGGTTTTTCAACACTAACACAAGTGCGAAAAGTGGTTTTTCCACACTAATACAAGTGCAAAAGTGGTTTCCTGCACTAACACAAGTGCGAAAAGTGGTTTTTCAACACTAACACAAGTGCGAAAAGTGGGTTTTCAACACTAACACAAGTGCGAAAAGTGTTTTTTCCACACTAATACAAGTGCAAAAGTGGTTTCCTGCACCAACACAAGTGCGAAAAGTGGTTTTTCAACACTAATACAAGTGCGAAAAGTGGTTTTTCAACACTATCACAAGTGCAAAAAGTGTTTTTTCCACACTAATACAAGTGCAAAAGTGGTTTCCTGCACCAACACAAGTGCGAAAAGTGGTTTTTCAACACTAACACAAGTGCGAAAAGTGGTTTTTCAACACTAACACAAGTGCGAAAAGTGGTTTTTCAACACTAACACAAGTGCGAAAAGTGGTTTTTCCACACTAATACAAGTGCAAAAGTGGTTTCCTGCACCAACACAAGTGCGAAAAGTGGTTTTTCAACACTAACACAAGTGCGAAAAGTGGTTTTTCAACACCATCACAAGTGCAAAAAGTGTTTTTTCCACACTAATACAAGTGCAAAAGTGTTTTCCTGCACCAACACAAGTGCGAAAAGTGGTTTTTCAACACTAACACAAGTGCGAAAAGTGGTTTTTCAACACTAACACAAGTGCGAAAAGTGGTTTTTCCACACTAATACAAGTGCAAAAGTGGTTTCCTGCACCAACACAAGTGCGAAAAGTGGTTTTTCAACACTAACACAAGTGCGAAACGTGGTTTCCTACACCAACACAAGTGCGAAAAGTGGTTTTTCAGCACGAACACAAGTGCGAAAAGTGGATTTTCATCACCAACACAAGAGCGAAAAGTGGGTTTTCAACACTAACACAAGTGGGAAAAGTGGTTTTTCCACACTAATACAAGTCCAAAAAGTGGTTTCCTACACCAACACAAGTGCGAAAAGTGGTTTTGCCACACTAATACAAGTGCGAAAAGTGGTTTCCTACACCAACACAAGTGCGAAAAGTGGGTTTTCAACACTAACACAAGTGCGAAAAGTGGTTTCCGACACCAACACAGGTACGAAAAGTGTTTTTTCAACACTAACACAAGTGCGAAAAGTGGTTTCCGACACCAACACAAGTGCGGAAAGTGGTTTTTCAACACTAACACAAGTGCGAAAAGTGGTTTTTCCCCACTAATACAAGTGCAAAAGTGGTTTCCTGCACCAACACAAGTGCGAAAAGTGGTTTTTTCAACACTAACACAAGTGCGAAAAGTGGTTTTTCAACACTATCACAAGTGCAAAAAGTGTTTTTTCCACACTAATACAAGTGCAAAAGTGGATTCCTGCACCAACACAAGTGCGAAAAGTGGTTTTTCAACACTAACACAAGTGCGAAAAGTGGTTTTTCAACACTAACACAAGTGCTAAAAGTGGTTTTTCCACACTAATACAAGTGCAAAAGTGGTTTCCTGCACCAACACAAGTGCGAAAAGTGGTTTTTCAACACTAACACAAGTGCGAAAAGTGGTTTTTCAACACTATCACAAGTGCAAAAAGTGTTTTTTCCACACTAATACAAGTGCAAAAGTGGTTTCCTGCACCAACATAAGTGCGAAAAGTGGTTTTTCAACACTAACACAAGTGCGAAAAGTGGTTTTTCAACACTAACACAAGTGCGAAAAGTGGTTTTTCAACACTATCACAAGTGCAAAAAGTGTTTTTTCCACACTAATACAAGTGCAAAAGTGGTTTCCTGCACCAACATAAGTGCGAAAAGTGGTTTTTCAACACTAACACAAGTGCGAAAAGTGGTTTTTCAACACTAACACAAGTGCGAAAAGTGGTTTTTCAGCACGAACACAAGTGCGAAAAGTGGATTTTCATCACCAACACAAGAGCGAAAAGTGGGTTTTCAACACTAACACAAGTGGGAAAAGTGGTTTTTCCACACTAATACAAGTCCAAAAAGTGGTTTCCTACACCAACACAAGTGCGAAAAGTGGTTTTGCCACACTAATACAAGTGCGAAAAGTGGTTTCCTACACCAACACAAGTGCGAAAAGTGGGTTTTCAACACTAACACAAGTGCGAAAAGTGGTTTCCGACACCAACACAGGTACGAAAAGTGTTTTTTCAACACTAACACAAGTGCGAAAAGTGGTTTCCGACACCAACACAAGTGCGGAAAGTGGTTTTTCAACACTAACACAAGTGCGAAAAGTGGTTTTTCCCCACTAATACAAGTGCAAAAGTGGTTTCCTGCACCAACACAAGTGCGAAAAGTGGTTTTTTCAACACTAACACAAGTGCGAAAAGTGGTTTTTCAACACTATCACAAGTGCAAAAAGTGTTTTTTCCACACTAATACAAGTGCAAAAGTGGATTCCTGCACCAACACAAGTGCGAAAAGTGGTTTTTCAACACTAACACAAGTGCGAAAAGTGGTTTTTCAACACTAACACAAGTGCTAAAAGTGGTTTTTCCACACTAATACAAGTGCAAAAGTGGTTTCCTGCACCAACACAAGTGCGAAAAGTGGTTTTTCAACACTAACACAAGTGCGAAAAGTGGTTTTTCAACACTATCACAAGTGCAAAAAGTGTTTTTTCCACACTAATACAAGTGCAAAAGTGGTTTCCTGCACCAACATAAGTGCGAAAAGTGGTTTTTCAACACTAACACAAGTGCGAAAAGTGGTTTTTCCACACTAATACAAGTGCAAAAGTGGTTTCCTGCACCAACATAAGTGCGAAAAGTGGTTTTTCAACACTAACACAAGTGCTAAAAGTGGTTTTTCCACACTAATACAAGTGCAAAAAGTGTTTTTTCCACACTAATACAAGTGCAAAAGTGGTTTCCTGCACCAACATAAGTGCGAAAAGTGGTTTTTCAACACTAACACAAGTGCTAAAAGTGGTTTTTCCACACTAATACAAGTGCAAAAGTGGTTTCCTGCACCAACACAAGTGCGAAAAGTGGTTTTTCAACACTAACACAAGTGCGAAAAGTGGTTTTTCAACACTATCACAAGTGCAAAAAGTGTTTTTTCCACACTAATACAAGTGCAAAAGTGGTTTCCTGCACCAACACAAGTGCGAAAAGTGGTTTTTTCAACACTAACACAAGTGCAAAAAGTGGTTTTTCAACACTAACACAAGTGCGAAAAGTGGTTTTTCCACACTAATACAAGTGCAAAAGTGGTTTCCTGCACAAACACAAGTGCGAAAAGTGGTTTTTCAACACTAACACAAGTGCGAAAAGTGGTTTTTCAACACTAACACAAGTGCGAAAAGTGGTTTTTCCACACTAATACAAGTGCAAAAGTGGTTGCCTGCACCAACACAAGTGCGAAAAGTGGTTTTTCAACACTAACACAAGTGCGAAAAGTGGTTTTTCTGCACCAACACAAGTGCGAAAAGTGGTTTTTCAACACTAACACAAGTGCGAAAAGTGGTTTTTCAACACTAACACAAGTGCGAAAAGTGGTTTTTCAACACTAACACAAGTGCGAAAAGTGGTTTTTCCACACTAATACAAGTGCAAAAGTGGTTTCCTGCACCAACACAAGTGCGAAAAGTGGTTTTTCAACACTAACACAAGTGCGAAAAGTGGTTTTTCAACACTATCACAAGTGCAAAAAGTGTTTTTTCCACACTAATACAAGTGCAAAAGTGGTTTCCTGCACCAACACAAGTGCGAAAAGTGGTTTTTCAACACTAACACAAGTGCGAAAAGTGGTTTTTCAACACTAACACAAGTGCGAAAAGTGGTTTTTCCACACTAATACAAGTGCAAAAGTGGTTTCCTGCACTAACACAAGTGCGAAAAGTGGTTTTTCAACACTAACACAAGTGCGAAAAGTGGGTTTTCAACACTAACACAAGTGCGAAAAGTGTTTTTTCCACACTAATACAAGTGCAAAAGTGGTTTCCTGCACCAACACAAGTGCGAAAAGTGGTTTTTCAACACTAATACAAGTGCGAAAAGTGGTTTTTCAACACTATCACAAGTGCAAAAAGTGTTTTTTCCACACTAATACAAGTGCAAAAGTGGTTTCCTGCACCAACACAAGTGCGAAAAGTGGTTTTTCAACACTAACACAAGTGCGAAAAGTGGTTTTTCAACACTAACACAAGTGCGAAAAGTGGTTTTTCAACACTAACACAAGTGCGAAAAGTGGTTTTTCCACACTAATACAAGTGCAAAAGTGGTTTCCTGCACCAACACAAGTGCGAAAAGTGGTTTTTCAACACTAACACAAGTGCGAAAAGTGGTTTTTCAACACCATCACAAGTGCAAAAAGTGTTTTTTCCACACTAATACAAGTGCAAAAGTGTTTTCCTGCACCAACACAAGTGCGAAAAGTGGTTTTTCAACACTAACACAAGTGCGAAAAGTGGTTTTTCAACACTAACACAAGTGCGAAAAGTGGTTTTTCCACACTAATACAAGTGCAAAAGTGGTTTCCTGCACCAACACAAGTGCGAAAAGTGGTTTTTCAACACTAACACAAGTGCGAAACGTGGTTTCCTACACCAACACAAGTGCGAAAAGTGGTTTTTCAGCACGAACACAAGTGCGAAAAGTGGATTTTCATCACCAACACAAGAGCGAAAAGTGGGTTTTCAACACTAACACAAGTGGGAAAAGTGGTTTTTCCACACTAATACAAGTCCAAAAAGTGGTTTCCTACACCAACACAAGTGCGAAAAGTGGTTTTGCCACACTAATACAAGTGCGAAAAGTGGTTTCCTACACCAACACAAGTGCGAAAAGTGGGTTTTCAACACTAACACAAGTGCGAAAAGTGGTTTCCGACACCAACACAGGTACGAAAAGTGTTTTTTCAACACTAACACAAGTGCGAAAAGTGGTTTCCGACACCAACACAAGTGCGGAAAGTGGTTTTTCAACACTAACACAAGTGCGAAAAGTGGTTTTTCCCCACTAATACAAGTGCAAAAGTGGTTTCCTGCACCAACACAAGTGCGAAAAGTGGTTTTTTCAACACTAACACAAGTGCGAAAAGTGGTTTTTCAACACTATCACAAGTGCAAAAAGTGTTTTTTCCACACTAATACAAGTGCAAAAGTGGATTCCTGCACCAACACAAGTGCGAAAAGTGGTTTTTCAACACTAACACAAGTGCGAAAAGTGGTTTTTCAACACTAACACAAGTGCTAAAAGTGGTTTTTCCACACTAATACAAGTGCAAAAGTGGTTTCCTGCACCAACACAAGTGCGAAAAGTGGTTTTTCAACACTAACACAAGTGCGAAAAGTGGTTTTTCAACACTATCACAAGTGCAAAAAGTGTTTTTTCCACACTAATACAAGTGCAAAAGTGGTTTCCTGCACCAACATAAGTGCGAAAAGTGGTTTTTCAACACTAACACAAGTGCGAAAAGTGGTTTTTCAACACTAACACAAGTGCGAAAAGTGGTTTTTCAACACTATCACAAGTGCAAAAAGTGTTTTTTCCACACTAATACAAGTGCAAAAGTGGTTTCCTGCACCAACATAAGTGCGAAAAGTGGTTTTTCAACACTAACACAAGTGCGAAAAGTGGTTTTTCAACACTAACACAAGTGCGAAAAGTGGTTTTTCCACACTAATACAAGTGCAAAAGTGGTTTCCTGCACCAACACAAGTGCGAAAAGTGGTTTTTCAACACTAACACAAGTGCGAAAAGTGGTTTTTCAACACTAACACAAGTGCGAAAAGTGTTTTTTCCACACTAATACAAGTGCAAAAGTGGTTTCCTGCACCAACACAAGTGCGAAAAGTGGTTTTTCAACACTAACACAAGTGCGAAAAGTGGTTTTTCAACACTATCACAAGTGCAAAAAGTGTTTTTTCCACACTAATACAATTGCAAAAGTGGTTTCCTGCACCAACACAAGTGCTAAAAGTGGTTTTTCAACACTAACACAAGTGCAAAAAGTGGTTTTTCAACACTAACACAAGTGCGAAAAGTGGTTTTTCCACACTAATTCAAGTGCAAAAGTGGTTTCCTGCACAAACACAAATGCGAAAAGTGGTTTTTCAACACTAACACAAGTGCGAAAAGTGGTTTTTCAACACTAAGACAAGTGCGAAAAGTGGTTTTTCAACACTAACACAAGTGCGAAAAGTGGTTTTTCCACACTAATACAAGTGCAAAAGTGGTTTCCTGCACCAACACAAGTGCGAAAAGTGGTTTTTCAACACTAACACAAGTGCGAAAAGTGGTTTTTCAACACTATCACAAGTGCAAAAAGTGTTTTTTCCACACTAATACAAGTGCAAAAGTGGTTTCCTGCACCAACACAAGTGCGAAAAGTGGTTTTTCAACACTAACACAATTGCGAAAAGTGTTTTTTCCACACTAATACAAGTGCAAAAGTGGTTTCCTGCAGTAACACAAGTGTGAAAAGTGGTTTTTCCACACTAATACATGTGCGAAAAGTGGTTTCCTTCACCAACACAAGTTCGAAAAGTGGTTTCCCACACCAACACAAGTGCGAAAAGTGGGATTTTCAACACTAACACAAGTGCGAAAAGTGGTTTTTCCAAACTAATACAAGTGCAAAAAGTGGTTTCCTACACCAACACAAGTGCGAAAAGTGGTTTTTCCACACTAATACAAGTCCGAAAAGTGGTTTCCTACACCAACACAAGTGCGAAAAGTCGTTTTGCCACACTAATACAAATGCGAAAAGTGGTTTCCGACACCAACACAAGTGCAAAAAGTGGTTTTTCAACACCAACACAAATGCAAAAAGTGGTTTTTCCACAATAATACAAGTGCGAAAAGTGGTTTCCTACACAAACACAAGTGCGACAAGTTGTTTTGCTACACTAATACAAGTGCGAGGAGTGGTTTGCTGCAACAACACAAGTGCGAAAAGTTGGTTTTCAACACAAACACAAGTGCGAAAAGTGGTTTCCAACACCAACACAAGTGCGAAAAGTGGGTTTTCAACACTAACACAAGTGCGAAAAGTGGTTTCCTACACCAACACAAGTGCGAAAAATGGTTTTTCCACACTAATACAAGTGCGAAAAGTGGTTTTCTCCACCAACACAAGTGCGAAAAGTGGTTTTTCAACACGAACACAAGTGCGAAAAGTGGTTTTTCCACACTAATACAAGTGCGAAAAGTCGTTTCCTTCACCAACACAAGTGCGAAAAGTGGTTTCCTACACCAACACAATTGCGAAAAGTGGTTTTTCCACACTAATACAAGTGCGAAAAGTGGTTTCCTACACCAAAACAAGTGCAAAAAGTGGTTTTTCAATACTAACACAAGTGCGAAAAGTGGTTTTTCCAAACTAATAGAAGTGCGAAAAGTGGTTTCCTTCACCAACACAAGTGCGAAAAGTGGGTTTTCAACACGAACCAAGTGCGAAAAGTGGTTTCCTACACCAACACAAGTGCGAAAAGTGGTTTTTCCACACTAGTACAAGTACGAAAAGTGGTTTTTCAACACCAACACAAGTGCGAAATGTGGTTTCCTACACCAACACAAGTGCGAAAAGTGGTTTTTCAGCACGAACACAAGTGCGAAAAGTGGATTTTCAACACCAACACAAGAGCGAAAAGTGGGTTTTTAACACTAACACAAGTGCGAAAAGTGGTTTCCTACACCAACACAAGTGCGAAAAGTGGTTTTGCCACACTAATACATGTGCGAAAAGTGGTTCTTCAACACCAACGCAAGTGCGAAAAGTGGTTTCCTACACCAACACAAGTGCGAAAAGTGGTTTCCTTCACCAACACAAGTGCGAAAAGTGGTTTCCTACACCAACACAAGTGCGAAAAGTGGTTTTTCCACACTAATACAAGTGCGAAAAGTGGTTTCCTACACCAACACAAGTGTGAAAAGTGGGTTTTCAACACTAACACAAGTGCGAAAAGTGGTTTCCTACACCAACACAAGTGCGAAAAGTGTGTTTTTAACACAAACACAAGTGCGAAAAGTGGTTTCTTACACCAACACAAGTGCGAAAAGTGGTTTTCCACACTAACACAAGTGCGAAAAGTGGTTTCCGACACCAACACAAGTGCGAAAAGTGGTTTTTCAACACTAACACACGTGCGAAAAGTGGTTTTCCACACTAATACAAGTGCGAAAAGTGGTTTCCTACACCAACACAAGTGCAAAAAGTGGTTTTTCCACACTAATACAAGTGCGAAAGGTGTTTTTTCAACACCAACACAAGTGCGAAAAGTGGTTTCCTACACCAACACAAGTGCGAAAAGTGGTTTCCTACACCAACACAAGTGCGAAAAGTGGTTTTTCAACACTAACACAAGTGCAAAATGTGGTTTCCGACACCAACACAAGTGCGAAAAGTGGTTTTTCAACACAAATGCAAGTGCGAAAAGTGTTTTTTCAACACGAACACAAGTGAGAAAAGTGGTTTCCTGCAGTAACACAAGTGTGAAAAGTGGTTTTTCCACACTAATACTTGTGCGAAAAGTGGTTTCCTTCACCAACACAAGTGTGAAAAGTGGTTTCCCACACCAACACAAGTGCGAAAAGTGGGATTTTCAACACTAACACAAGTGCGAAAAGTGGTTTTTCCAAACTAATACAAGTGCGAAAAGTGGTTTCCTACACCAACACAAGTGCGAAAAGTGGTTTTTCCACACTAATACAAGTCCGAAAAGTGGTTCCTACACCAACACAAGTGCGAAAAGTGGTATTGCCACACTAATACAAGTGCGAAAAGTGGTTTCCGACACCAACACAAGTGCAAAAAGTGGTTTTTCAACACTAACACAAATGCGAAAAGTGGTTTTTCCACACTAATACAAGTGCGAAAAGTGGTTTCCTACACAAACACAAGTGCGACAAGTGGTTTTGCTACACTAATACAAGTGCGAGAAGTGGTTTGCTGCAACAACACAAGTGTGAAAAGTTGGTTTTCAACACAAACACAAGTGCAAAAAGTGGTTTCCAACACCAACACAAGTGCGAAAAGTGGGTGTTCAACACTAACACAAGTGCGAAAAGTGGTTTCCTGCACCAACACAAGTGCGAAAAGTGGTTTTTCAACACTAACACAAGTGCGAAAAGTGGTTTTTCAACACTAACACAAGTGCGAAAAGTGGTTTTTCAACACTAACACAAGTGCGAAAAGTGGTTTTTCCACACTAATACAAGTGCAAAAGTGGTTTCCTGCACCAACACAAGTGCGAAAAGTGGTTTTTCAACACTAACACAAGTGCGAAAAGTGGTTTTTCAACACCATCACAAGTGCAAAAAGTGTTTTTTCCACACTAATACAAGTGCAAAAGTGTTTTCCTGCACCAACACAAGTGCGAAAAGTGGTTTTTCAACACTAACACAAGTGCGAAAAGTGGTTTTTCAACACTAACACAAGTGCGAAAAGTGGTTTTTCCACACTAATACAAGTGCAAAAGTGGTTTCCTGCACCAACACAAGTGCGAAAAGTGGTTTTTCAACACTAACACAAGTGCGAAAAGTGGTTTTTCAACACTAACACAAGTGCGAAAAGTGTTTTTTCCACACTAATACAAGTGCAAAAGTGGTTTCCTGCACCAACACAAGTGCGAAAAGTGGTTTTTCAACACTAACACAAGTGCGAAAAGTGGTTTTTCAACACTATCACAAGTGCAAAAAGTGTTTTTTCCACACTAATACAAGTGCAAAAGTGGTTTCCTGCACCAACACAAGTGCGAAAAGTGGTTTTTTCAACACTAACACAAGTGCAAAAAGTGGTTTTTCAACACTAACACAAGTGCGAAAAGTGGTTTTTCCACACTAATACAAGTGCAAAAGTGGTTTCCTGCACAAACACAAGTGCGAAAAGTGGTTTTTCAACACTAACACAAGTGCGAAAAGTGGTTTTTCAACACTAACACAAGTGCGAAAAGTGGTTTTTCCACACTAATACAAGTGCAAAAGTGGTTGCCTGCACCAACACAAGTGCGAAAAGTGGTTTTTCAACACTAACACAAGTGCGAAAAGTGGTTTTTCTGCACCAACACAAGTGCGAAAAGTGGTTTTTCAACACTAACACAAGTGCGAAAAGTGGTTTTTCAACACTAACACAAGTGCGAAAAGTGGTTTTTCAACACTAACACAAGTGCGAAAAGTGGTTTTTCCACACTAATACAAGTGCAAAAGTGGTTTCCTGCACCAACACAAGTGCGAAAAGTGGTTTTTCAACACTAACACAAGTGCGAAAAGTGGTTTTTCAACACTATCACAAGTGCAAAAAGTGTTTTTTCCACACTAATACAAGTGCAAAAGTGGTTTCCTGCACCAACACAAGTGCGAAAAGTGGTTTTTCAACACTAACACAAGTGCGAAAAGTGGTTTTTCAACACTAACACAAGTGCGAAAAGTGGTTTTTCCACACTAATACAAGTGCAAAAGTGGTTTCCTGCACTAACACAAGTGCGAAAAGTGGTTTTTCAACACTAACACAAGTGCGAAAAGTGGGTTTTCAACACTAACACAAGTGCGAAAAGTGTTTTTTCCACACTAATACAAGTGCAAAAGTGGTTTCCTGCACCAACACAAGTGCGAAAAGTGGTTTTTCAACACTAATACAAGTGCGAAAAGTGGTTTTTCAACACTATCACAAGTGCAAAAAGTGTTTTTTCCACACTAATACAAGTGCAAAAGTGGTTTCCTGCACCAACACAAGTGCGAAAAGTGGTTTTTCAACACTAACACAAGTGCGAAAAGTGGTTTTTCAACACTAACACAAGTGCGAAAAGTGGTTTTTCAACACTAACACAAGTGCGAAAAGTGGTTTTTCCACACTAATACAAGTGCAAAAGTGGTTTCCTGCACCAACACAAGTGCGAAAAGTGGTTTTTCAACACTAACACAAGTGCGAAAAGTGGTTTTTCAACACCATCACAAGTGCAAAAAGTGTTTTTTCCACACTAATACAAGTGCAAAAGTGTTTTCCTGCACCAACACAAGTGCGAAAAGTGGTTTTTCAACACTAACACAAGTGCGAAAAGTGGTTTTTCAACACTAACACAAGTGCGAAAAGTGGTTTTTCCACACTAATACAAGTGCAAAAGTGGTTTCCTGCACCAACACAAGTGCGAAAAGTGGTTTTTCAACACTAACACAAGTGCGAAAAGTGGTTTTTCAACACTAACACAAGTGCGAAAAGTGTTTTTTCCACACTAATACAAGTGCAAAAGTGGTTTCCTGCACCAACACAAGTGCGAAAAGTGGTTTTTCAACACTAACACAAGTGCGAAAAGTGGTTTTTCAACACTATCACAAGTGCAAAAAGTGTTTTTTCCACACTAATACAAGTGCAAAAGTGGTTTCCTGCACCAACACAAGTGCGAAAAGTGGTTTTTTCAACACTAACACAAGTGCAAAAAGTGGTTTTTCAACACTAACACAAGTGCGAAAAGTGGTTTTTCAACACTAACACAAGTGCGAAAAGTGGTTTTTCAACACTAACACAAGTGCGAAAAGTGGTTTTTCCACACTAATACAAGTGCAAAAGTGGTTTCCTGCACCAACACAAGTGCGAAAAGTGGTTTTTCAACACTAACACAAGTGCGAAAAGTGGTTTTTCAACACTATCACAAGTGCAAAAAGTGTTTTTTCCACACTAATACAAGTGCAAAAGTGGTTTCCTGCACCAACACAAGTGCGAAAAGTGGTTTTTCAACACTAACACAAGTGCGAAAAGTGGTTTTTCAACACTAACACAAGTGCGAAAAGTAGTTTTTCAACACTAACACAAGTGCGAAAAGTGGTTTTTCCACACTAATACAAGTGCAAAAGTGGTTTCCTGCACCAACACAAGTTCGAAAAGTGGTTTTTTCAACACTAACACAAGTGCGAAAAGTGGTTTTTCAACACTATCACAAGTGCAAAAAGTGTTTTTTCCACACTAATACAAGTGCAAAAGTGGTTACCTGCACCAACACAAGTGCGAAAAGTGATTTATCAACACTAACACAAGTGCGAAAAGTGGTTTTTCAACACTAACACAAGTGCGAAAAGTGGTTTTTCCACACCAATACAAGTGCAAAAGTGGTTTCCTGCACCAACATAAGTGCGAAAAGTGGTTTTTCAACACTAACACAAGTGCGAAAAGTGGTTTTTCAACACTATCACAAGTGCGAAAAGTAGTTTTTCCACACTAATACAAGTGCAAAAGTGGTTTCCTGCACCAACACAAGTGCGAAAAGTGGTTTTTCAACACTAACACAAGTGCGAAAAGTGGTTTTTCAACACTAACACAAGTGCGAAAAGTGGTTTTTCCACACTAATACAAGTGCAAAAGTGGTTTCCTGCACTAACACAAGTGCGAAAAGTGGTTTTTCAACACTAACACAAGTGCGAAAAGTGGGTTTTCAACACTAACACAAGTGCGAAAAGTGTTTTTTCCACACTAATACAAGTGCAAAAGTGGTTTCCTGCACCAACACAAGTGCGAAAAGTGGTTTTTCAACACTAACACAAGTGCGAAAAGTGGTTTTTCAACACTATCACAAGTGCAAAAAGTGTTTTTTCCACACTAATACAAGTGCAAAAGTGGTTTCCTGCACCAACACAAGTGCGAAAAGTGGTTTTTCAACACTAACACAAGTGCTAAAAGTGGTTTTTCAACACTAACACAAGTGCAAAAAGTGGTTTTTCAACACTAACACAAGTGCGAAAAGTGGTTTTTCCACACTAATTCAAGTGCAAAAGTGGTTTCCTGCACAAACACAAATGCGAAAAGTGGTTTTTCAACACTAACACAAGTGCGAAAAGTGGTTTTTCAACACTAAGACAAGTGCGAAAAGTGGTTTTTCAACACTAACACAAGTGCGAAAAGTGGTTTTTCCACACTAATACAAGTGCAAAAGTGGTTTCCTGCACCAACACAAGTGCGAAAAGTGGTTTTTCAACACTAACACAAGTGCGAAAAGTGGTTTTTCAACACTATCACAAGTGCAAAAAGTGTTTTTTCCACACTAATACAAGTGCAAAAGTGGTTTCCTGCACCAACACAAGTGCGAAAAGTGGTTTTTCAACACTAACACAATTGCGAAAAGTGTTTTTTCCACACTAATACAAGTGCAAAAGTGGTTTCCTGCAGTAACACAAGTGTGAAAAGTGGTTTTTCCACACTAATACATGTGCGAAAAGTGGTTTCCTTCACCAACACAAGTTCGAAAAGTGGTTTCCCACACCAACACAAGTGCGAAAAGTGGGATTTTCAACACTAACACAAGTGCGAAAAGTGGTTTTTCCAAACTAATACAAGTGCAAAAAGTGGTTTCCTACACCAACACAAGTGCGAAAAGTGGTTTTTCCACACTAATACAAGTCCGAAAAGTGGTTTCCTACACCAACACAAGTGCGAAAAGTCGTTTTGCCACACTAATACAAATGCGAAAAGTGGTTTCCGACACCAACACAAGTGCAAAAAGTGGTTTTTCAACACCAACACAAATGCAAAAAGTGGTTTTTCCACAATAATACAAGTGCGAAAAGTGGTTTCCTACACAAACACAAGTGCGACAAGTTGTTTTGCTACACTAATACAAGTGCGAGGAGTGGTTTGCTGCAACAACACAAGTGCGAAAAGTTGGTTTTCAACACAAACACAAGTGCGAAAAGTGGTTTCCAACACCAACACAAGTGCGAAAAGTGGGTTTTCAACACTAACACAAGTGCGAAAAGTGGTTTCCTACACCAACACAAGTGCGAAAAATGGTTTTTCCACACTAATACAAGTGCGAAAAGTGGTTTTCTCCACCAACACAAGTGCGAAAAGTGGTTTTTCAACACGAACACAAGTGCGAAAAGTGGTTTTTCCACACTAATACAAGTGCGAAAAGTCGTTTCCTTCACCAACACAAGTGCGAAAAGTGGTTTCCTACACCAACACAATTGCGAAAAGTGGTTTTTCCACACTAATACAAGTGCGAAAAGTGGTTTCCTACACCAAAACAAGTGCAAAAAGTGGTTTTTCAATACTAACACAAGTGCGAAAAGTGGTTTTTCCAAACTAATAGAAGTGCGAAAAGTGGTTTCCTTCACCAACACAAGTGCGAAAAGTGGGTTTTCAACACGAACCAAGTGCGAAAAGTGGTTTCCTACACCAACACAAGTGCGAAAAGTGGTTTTTCCACACTAGTACAAGTACGAAAAGTGGTTTTTCAACACCAACACAAGTGCGAAATGTGGTTTCCTACACCAACACAAGTGCGAAAAGTGGTTTTTCAGCACGAACACAAGTGCGAAAAGTGGATTTTCAACACCAACACAAGAGCGAAAAGTGGGTTTTTAACACTAACACAAGTGCGAAAAGTGGTTTCCTACACCAACACAAGTGCGAAAAGTGGTTTTGCCACACTAATACATGTGCGAAAAGTGGTTCTTCAACACCAACGCAAGTGCGAAAAGTGGTTTCCTACACCAACACAAGTGCGAAAAGTGGTTTCCTTCACCAACACAAGTGCGAAAAGTGGTTTCCTACACCAACACAAGTGCGAAAAGTGGTTTTTCCACACTAATACAAGTGCGAAAAGTGGTTTCCTACACCAACACAAGTGTGAAAAGTGGGTTTTCAACACTAACACAAGTGCGAAAAGTGGTTTCCTACACCAACACAAGTGCGAAAAGTGTGTTTTTAACACAAACACAAGTGCGAAAAGTGGTTTCTTACACCAACACAAGTGCGAAAAGTGGTTTTCCACACTAACACAAGTGCGAAAAGTGGTTTCCGACACCAACACAAGTGCGAAAAGTGGTTTTTCAACACTAACACACGTGCGAAAAGTGGTTTTCCACACTAATACAAGTGCGAAAAGTGGTTTCCTACACCAACACAAGTGCAAAAAGTGGTTTTTCCACACTAATACAAGTGCGAAAGGTGTTTTTTCAACACCAACACAAGTGCGAAAAGTGGTTTCCTACACCAACACAAGTGCGAAAAGTGGTTTTTCAACACTAACACAAGTGCAAAATGTGGTTTCCGACACCAACACAAGTGCGAAAAGTGGTTTTTCAACACAAATGCAAGTGCGAAAAGTGTTTTTTCAACACGAACACAAGTGAGAAAAGTGGTTTCCTGCAGTAACACAAGTGTGAAAAGTGGTTTTTCCACACTAATACTTGTGCGAAAAGTGGTTTCCTTCACCAACACAAGTGTGAAAAGTGGTTTCCCACACCAACACAAGTGCGAAAAGTGGGATTTTCAACACTAACACAAGTGCGAAAAGTGGTTTTTCCAAACTAATACAAGTGCGAAAAGTGGTTTCCTACACCAACACAAGTGCGAAAAGTGGTTTTTCCACACTAATACAAGTCCGAAAAGTGGTTCCTACACCAACACAAGTGCGAAAAGTGGTATTGCCACACTAATACAAGTGCGAAAAGTGGTTTCCGACACCAACACAAGTGCAAAAAGTGGTTTTTCAACACTAACACAAATGCGAAAAGTGGTTTTTCCACACTAATACAAGTGCGAAAAGTGGTTTCCTACACAAACACAAGTGCGACAAGTGGTTTTGCTACACTAATACAAGTGCGAGAAGTGGTTTGCTGCAACAACACAAGTGTGAAAAGTTGGTTTTCAACACAAACACAAGTGCAAAAAGTGGTTTCCAACACCAACACAAGTGCGAAAAGTGGGTGTTCAACACTAACACAAGTGCGAAAAGTGGTTTCCTACACCAACACAAGTGCGAAAAATGGTTTTTCCACACTAATACAAGTGCGAAAAGTGGTTTTCTCCACCAACACAAGTGCGAAAAGTGGTTTTTCAACACGAACACAAGTGCGAAAAGTGGTTTTTCCACAGTAATACAAGTGCGAACAGTCGTTTCCTTCACCAACACAAGTGCGAAAAGTGGTTTCCTACATCAACACAATTGCGAAAAGTGGTTTTTCCACACTAATACAAGTGCGAAAAGTGGTTTCCTACACCAAAACAAGTGCAAAAAGTGGTTTTTCAATACTAACACAAGTGCGAAAAGTGGTTTTTCCAAACTAATACAAGTGCGAAAAGTGGTTTCCTTCACCAACACAAGTGCGAAAAGTGAGTTTCCAACACAAACACAAGTGCGAAAAGTGGTTTCCTACACCAACACAAGTGCGAAGAAAAAGTTTTCAACACGAACCAAGTGCGAAAAGTGGTTTCCTACACCAACACAAGTGCGAAAAGTGGTTTTTCCACACTAGTACAAGTGCGAAAAGTGGTTTATCAACACCAACACAAGTGCGAAACGTGGTTTCCTACACCAACACAAGTGCGAAAAGTGGTTTTTCAGCACGAACACAAGTGCGAAAAGTGGATTTTCATCACCAACACAAGAGCGAAAAGTGGGTTTTCAACACTAACACAAGTGCGAAAAGTGGTTTTTCCACACTAATACAAGTCCAAAAAGTGGTTTCCTACACCAACACAAGTGCGAAAAGTGGTTTTGCCACACTAATACAAGTGCGAAAAGTGGTTTCCTACACCAACACAAGTGCGAAAAGTGGGTTTTCAACACTAACACAAGTGCGAAAAGTGGTTTCCGACACCAACACAGGTACGAAAAGTGTTTTTTCAACACTAACACAAGTGCGAAAAGTGGTTTTTCAACACTAACACAAGTGCTAAAAGTGGTTTTTCCACACTAATACAAGTGCAAAAGTGGTTTCCTGCACCAACACAAGTGCGAAAAGTGGTTTTTCAACACTAACACAAGTGCGAAAAGTGGTTTTTCAACACTATCACAAGTGCAAAAAGTGTTTTTTCCACACTAATACAAGTGCAAAAGTGGTTTCCTGCACCAACATAAGTGCGAAAAGTGGTTTTTCAACACTAACACAAGTGCGAAAAGTGGTTTTTCAACACTAACACAAGTGCGAAAAGTGGTTTTTCAACACTATCACAAGTGCAAAAAGTGTTTTTTCCACACTAATACAAGTGCAAAAGTGGTTTCCTGCACCAACATAAGTGCGAAAAGTGGTTTTTCAACACTAACACAAGTGCGAAAAGTGGTTTTTCAACACTAACACAAGTGCGAAAAGTGGTTTTTCCACACTAATACAAGTGCAAAAGTGGTTTCCTGCACCAACACAAGTGCGAAAAGTGGTTTTTCAACACTAACACAAGTGCGAAAAGTGGTTTTTCAACACTAACACAAGTGCGAAAAGTGTTTTTTCCACACTAATACAAGTGCAAAAGTGGTTTCCTGCACCAACACAAGTGCGAAAAGTGGTTTTTCAACACTAACACAAGTGCGAAAAGTGGTTTTTCAACACTATCACAAGTGCAAAAAGTGTTTTTTCCACACTAATACAATTGCAAAAGTGGTTTCCTGCACCAACACAAGTGCGAAAAGTGGTTTTTCAACACTAACACAAGTGCAAAAAGTGGTTTTTCAACACTAACACAAGTGCGAAAAGTGGTTTTTCCACACTAATTCAAGTGCAAAAGTGGTTTCCTGCACAAACACAAATGCGAAAAGTGGTTTTTCAACACTAACACAAGTGCGAAAAGTGGTTTTTCAACACTAAGACAAGTGCGAAAAGTGGTTTTTCAACACTAACACAAGTGCGAAAAGTGGTTTTTCCACACTAATACAAGTGCAAAAGTGGTTTCCTGCACCAACACAAGTGCGAAAAGTGGTTTTTCAACACTAACACAAGTGCGAAAAGTGGTTTTTCAACACTATCACAAGTGCAAAAAGTGTTTTTTCCACACTAATACAAGTGCAAAAGTGGTTTCCTGCACCAACACAAGTGCGAAAAGTGGTTTTTCAACACTAACACAATTGCGAAAAGTGTTTTTTCCACACTAATACAAGTGCAAAAGTGGTTTCCTGCAGTAACACAAGTGTGAAAAGTGGTTTTTCCACACTAATACATGTGCGAAAAGTGGTTTCCTTCACCAACACAAGTTCGAAAAGTGGTTTCCCACACCAACACAAGTGCGAAAAGTGGGATTTTCAACACTAACACAAGTGCGAAAAGTGGTTTTTCCAAACTAATACAAGTGCAAAAAGTGGTTTCCTACACCAACACAAGTGCGAAAAGTGGTTTTTCCACACTAATACAAGTCCGAAAAGTGGTTTCCTACACCAACACAAGTGCGAAAAGTCGTTTTGCCACACTAATACAAATGCGAAAAGTGGTTTCCGACACCAACACAAGTGCAAAAAGTGGTTTTTCAACACCAACACAAATGCAAAAAGTGGTTTTTCCACAATAATACAAGTGCGAAAAGTGGTTTCCTACACAAACACAAGTGCGACAAGTTGTTTTGCTACACTAATACAAGTGCGAGGAGTGGTTTGCTGCAACAACACAAGTGCGAAAAGTTGGTTTTCAACACAAACACAAGTGCGAAAAGTGGTTTCCAACACCAACACAAGTGCGAAAAGTGGGTTTTCAACACTAACACAAGTGCGAAAAGTGGTTTCCTACACCAACACAAGTGCGAAAAATGGTTTTTCCACACTAATACAAGTGCGAAAAGTGGTTTTCTCCACCAACACAAGTGCGAAAAGTGGTTTTTCAACACGAACACAAGTGCGAAAAGTGGTTTTTCCACACTAATACAAGTGCGAAAAGTCGTTTCCTTCACCAACACAAGTGCGAAAAGTGGTTTCCTACACCAACACAATTGCGAAAAGTGGTTTTTCCACACTAATACAAGTGCGAAAAGTGGTTTCCTACACCAAAACAAGTGCAAAAAGTGGTTTTTCAATACTAACACAAGTGCGAAAAGTGGTTTTTCCAAACTAATAGAAGTGCGAAAAGTGGTTTCCTTCACCAACACAAGTGCGAAAAGTGGGTTTTCAACACGAACCAAGTGCGAAAAGTGGTTTCCTACACCAACACAAGTGCGAAAAGTGGTTTTTCCACACTAGTACAAGTACGAAAAGTGGTTTTTCAACACCAACACAAGTGCGAAATGTGGTTTCCTACACCAACACAAGTGCGAAAAGTGGTTTTTCAGCACGAACACAAGTGCGAAAAGTGGATTTTCAACACCAACACAAGAGCGAAAAGTGGGTTTTTAACACTAACACAAGTGCGAAAAGTGGTTTCCTACACCAACACAAGTGCGAAAAGTGGTTTTGCCACACTAATACATGTGCGAAAAGTGGTTCTTCAACACCAACGCAAGTGCGAAAAGTGGTTTCCTACACCAACACAAGTGCGAAAAGTGGTTTCCTTCACCAACACAAGTGCGAAAAGTGGTTTCCTACACCAACACAAGTGCGAAAAGTGGTTTTTCCACACTAATACAAGTGCGAAAAGTGGTTTCCTACACCAACACAAGTGTGAAAAGTGGGTTTTCAACACTAACACAAGTGCGAAAAGTGGTTTCCTACACCAACACAAGTGCGAAAAGTGTGTTTTTAACACAAACACAAGTGCGAAAAGTGGTTTCTTACACCAACACAAGTGCGAAAAGTGGTTTTCCACACTAACACAAGTGCGAAAAGTGGTTTCCGACACCAACACAAGTGCGAAAAGTGGTTTTTCAACACTAACACACGTGCGAAAAGTGGTTTTCCACACTAATACAAGTGCGAAAAGTGGTTTCCTACACCAACACAAGTGCAAAAAGTGGTTTTTCCACACTAATACAAGTGCGAAAGGTGTTTTTTCAACACCAACACAAGTGCGAAAAGTGGTTTCCTACACCAACACAAGTGCGAAAAGTGGTTTCCTACACCAACACAAGTGCGAAAAGTGGTTTTTCAACACTAACACAAGTGCAAAAAGTGGTTTCCGACACCAACACAAGTGCGAAAAGTGGTTTTTCAACACAAATGCAAGTGCGAAAAGTGTTTTTTCAACACGAACACAAGTGAGAAAAGTGGTTTCCTGCAGTAACACAAGTGTGAAAAGTGGTTTTTCCACACTAATACTTGTGCGAAAAGTGGTTTCCTTCACCAACACAAGTGTGAAAAGTGGTTTCCCACACCAACACAAGTGCGAAAAGTGGGATTTTCAACACTAACACAAGTGCGAAAAGTGGTTTTTCCAAACTAATACAAGTGCGAAAAGTGGTTTCCTACACCAACACAAGTGCGAAAAGTGGTTTTTCCACACTAATACAAGTCCGAAAAGTGGTTCCTACACCAACACAAGTGCGAAAAGTGGTATTGCCACACTAATACAAGTGCGAAAAGTGGTTTCCGACACCAACACAAGTGCAAAAAGTGGTTTTTCAACACTAACACAAATGCGAAAAGTGGTTTTTCCACACTAATACAAGTGCGAAAAGTGGTTTCCTACACAAACACAAGTGCGACAAGTGGTTTTGCTACACTAATACAAGTGCGAGAAGTGGTTTGCTGCAACAACACAAGTGTGAAAAGTTGGTTTTCAACACAAACACAAGTGCAAAAAGTGGTTTCCAACACCAACACAAGTGCGAAAAGTGGGTGTTCAACACTAACACAAGTGCGAAAAGTGGTTTCCTACACCAACACAAGTGCGAAAAATGGTTTTTCCACACTAATACAAGTGCGAAAAGTGGTTTTCTCCACCAACACAAGTGCGAAAAGTGGTTTTTCAACACGAACACAAGTGCGAAAAGTGGTTTTTCCACAGTAATACAAGTGCGAACAGTCGTTTCCTTCACCAACACAAGTGCGAAAAGTGGTTTCCTACATCAACACAATTGCGAAAAGTGGTTTTTCCACACTAATACAAGTGCGAAAAGTGGTTTCCTACACCAAAACAAGTGCAAAAAGTGGTTTTTCAATACTAACACAAGTGCGAAAAGTGGTTTTTCCAAACTAATACAAGTGCGAAAAGTGGTTTCCTTCACCAACACAAGTGCGAAAAGTGAGTTTTCAACACAAACACAAGTGCGAAAAGTGGTTTCCTACACCAACACAAGTGCGAAGAAAAAGTTTTCAACACGAACCAAGTGCGAAAAGTGGTTTCCTACACCAACACAAGTGCGAAAAGTGGTTTTTCCACACTAGTACAAGTGCGAAAAGTGGTTTATCAACACCAACACAAGTGCGAAACGTGGTTTCCTACACCAACACAAGTGCGAAAAGTGGTTTTTCAGCACGAACACAAGTGCGAAAAGTGGATTTTCATCACCAACACAAGAGCGAAAAGTGGGTTTTCAACACTAACACAAG
This sequence comes from Myxine glutinosa, assembly GCF_964187855.1. Lineage (NCBI taxonomy): Eukaryota > Metazoa > Chordata > Myxini > Myxiniformes > Myxinidae > Myxine > Myxine glutinosa. The sequence goes on from NW_027617145.1 coordinate 31,860, forward strand.
TGCGAAAAGTGGTTTTTCCACACTAATACAAGTCCAAAAAGTGGTTTCCTACACCAACACAAGTGCGAAAAGTGGTTTTGCCACACTAATACAAGTGCGAAAAGTGGTTTCCTACACCAACACAAGTGCGAAAAGTGGGTTTTCAACACTAACACAAGTGCGAAAAGTGGTTTCCGACACCAACACAGGTACGAAAAGTGTTTTTTCAACACTAACACAAGTGCGAAAAGTGGTTTCCGACACCAACACAAGTGCGAAAAGTGGTTTTTCAACACTAACACAAGTGCGAAAAGTGGTTTTTCCACACTAATACAAGTGCAAAAGTGGTTTCCTGCACCAACACAAGTGCGAAAAGTGGTTTTTTCAACACTAACACAAGTGCGAAAAGTGGTTTTTCAACACTATCACAAGTGCAAAAAGTGTTTTTTCCACACTAATACAAGTGCAAAAGTGGATTCCTGCACCAACACAAGTGCGAAAAGTGGTTTTTCAACACTAACACAAGTGCGAAAAGTGGTTTTTCAACACTAACACAAGTGCGAAAAGTGGTTTTTCAACACTAACACAAGTGCGAAAAGTGGTTTTTCCACACTAATACAAGTGCAAAAGTGGTTTCCTGCACCAACACAAGTGCGAAAAGTGGTTTTTCAACACTAACACAAGTGCGAAAAGTGGTTTTTCAACACTATCACAAGTGCAAAAAGTGTTTTTTCCACACTAATACAAGTGCAAAAGTGGTTTCCTGCACCAACATAAGTGCGAAAAGTGGTTTTTCAACACTAACACAAGTGCGAAAAGTGGTTTTTCAACACTAACACAAGTGCGAAAAGTGGTTTTTCCACACTAATACAAGTGCAAAAGTGGTTTCCTGCACCAACACAAGTGCGAAAAGTGGTTTTTCAACACTAACACAAGTGCGAAAAGTGGTTTTTCAACACTAACACAAGTGCGAAAAGTGGTTTTTCCACACTAATACAAGTGCAAAGGTGGTTTCCTGCACCAACACAAGTGCGAAAAGTGGTTTTTCAACACTAACACAAGTGCGAAAAGTGGTTTTTCATCACTATCACAAGTGCAAAAAGTGTTTTTTCCACACTAATACAATTGCAAAAGTGGTTTCCTGCACCAACACAAGTGCGAAAAGTGGTTTTTCAACACTAACACAAGTGCAAAAAGTGGTTTTTCAACACTAACACAAGTGCGAAAAGTGGTTTTTCCACACTAATTCAAGTGCAAAAGTGGTTTCCTGCACAAACACAAATGCGAAAAGTGGTTTTTCAACACTAACACAAGTGCGAAAAGTGGTTTTTCAACACTAACACAAGTGCGAAAAGTGGTTTTTCAACACTAACACAAGTGCGAAAAGTGGTTTTTCCACACTAATACAAGTGCAAAAGTGGTTTCCTGCACCAACACAAGTGCGAAAAGTGGTTTTTCAACACTAACACAAGTGCAAAAAGTGGTTTTTCAACACTATCACAAGTGCAAAAAGTGTTTTTTCCACACTAATGCAAGTGCAAAAGTGGTTTCCTGCACCAACACAAGTGCGAAAAGTGGTTTTTCAACACTAACACAATTGCGAAAAGTGGTTTTTCAACACTAACACAAGTGCGAAAAGTGGTTTTTCAACACTAACACAAGTGCGAAAAGTGGTTTTTCCACACCAATACAAGTGCAAAAGTGGTTTCCTGCACCAACACAAGTGCGAAAAGTGGTTTTTCAACACTAACACAAGTGCGAAAAGTGGTTTTTCAACACTATCACATGTGCAAAAAGTGTTTTTTCCACACTAATACAAGTGCAAAAGTGGTTTCCTGCACCAACACAAGTGCGAAAAGTGGTTTTTCAACACTAACACAAGTGCAAAAAGTGGTTTTTCAACACTAACACAAGTGCGAAAAGTGGTTTTTCCACACTAATATACAAGTGCAAAAGTGGTTTCCTGCACCAACACAAGTGCGAAAAGTGGTTTTTCAACACTAACACAAGTGCGAAAAGTGGTTTTCCAACACTAACACAAGTGCGAAAAGTGGTTTTTCAACACTAACACAAGTGCGAAAAGTGGTTTTTCCACACTAATACAAGTGCAAAAGTGGTTTCCTGCACCAACACAAGTTCGAAAAGTGGTTTTTTCAACACTAACACAAGTGCGAAAAGTGGTTTTTCAACACTATCACAAGTGCAAAAAGTGTTTTTTCCACACTAATACAAGTGCAAAAGTGGTTTCCTGCACCAACACAAGTGCGAAAAGTGGTTTTTCAACTCTAACACAAGTGCGAAAAGTGGTTTTTCAACACTAACACAAGTGCGAAAAGTGGTTTTTCAACACTAACACAAGTGCGAAAAGTGGTTTTTCCACACTAATACAAGTGCAAAAGTGGTTTCCTGCACCAACACAAGTGCGAAAAGTGGTTTTTCAACACTAACACAAGTGCGAAAAGTGGTTTTTCAACACTATCACAAGTGCAAAAAGTGTTTTTTCCACACTAATACAAGTGCAAAAGTGGTTTCCTGCACCAACACAAGTGCGAAAAGTGGTTTTTCAACACTAACACAAGTGCGAAAAGTGGTTTTTCAACACTAACACAAGTGCGAAAAGTGGTTTTCCACACTAATACAAGTGCAAAAGTGGTTTCCTGCACCAACACAAGTGCGAAAAGTGGTTTTTCAACACTAACACAAGTGCGAAAAGTGGTTTTTCAACACTAACACAATTGCAAAAAGTGTTTTTTCCACACTAATACAAGTGCAAAAGTGGTTTCCTGCACCAACACAAGTGCGAAAAGTGGTTTTTCAACACTAACACAAGTGCGAAAAGTGGTTTTTCAACACTATCACAAGTGCAAAAAGTGTTTTTTCCACACTAATACAAGTGCAAAAGTGGTTTCCTGCACCAACACAAGTGCGAAAAGTGGTTTTTCAACACTAACACAAGTGCAAAAGTGGTTTTTCAACACTAACATAAGTGCGAAAAGTGGTTTTTCCACACTAATACAAGTGCAAAAGTGGTTTCCTGCACAAACACAAGTGCGAAAAGTGGTTTTTCAACACTAACACAAGTGCGAAAAGTGGTTTTTCAACACTAACACAAGTGCGAAAAGTGGTTTTTCCACACTAATACAAGTGCAAAAGTGGTTTCCTGCACCAACACAAGTGCGAAAAGTGGTTTTTCAACACTAACACAAGTGTGAAAAGTAGTTTTTCAACACTAACACAAGTGCGAAAAGTGGTTTTTCAACACTAACACAAGTGCGAAAAGTGGTTTTTCAACACTAACACAAGTGCGAAAAGTGGTTTTTCCACACTAATACAAGTGCAAAAGTGGTTTCCTGCACCAACACAAGTGCGAAAAGTGGTTTTTCAACACTAACACAAGTGCGAAAAGTGGTTTTTCAACACTATCACAAGTGCAAAAAGTGTTTTTTCCACACTAATACAAGTGCAAAAGTGGTTTCCTGCACCAACACAAGTGCGAAAAGTGGTTTTTCAACACTAACACAATTGCGAAAAGTGGTTTTTCAACGCTAACACAAGTGCGAAAAGTGGTTTTTCAACACTAACACAAGTGCGAAAAGTGGTTTTTCCACACCAATACAAGTGCAAAAGTGGTTTCCTGCACCAACACAAGTGCGAAAAGTGGTTTTTCAACACTAACACAAGTGCGAAAAGTGGTTTTTCAACACTATCACAAGTGCAAAAAGTGTTTTTTCCACACTAATACAAGCGCAAAAGTGTTTTCCTGCACCAACACAAGTGCGAAAAGTGGTTTTTCAACACTAACACAAGTGCAAAAAGTGGTTTTTCAACACTAACACAAGTGCGAAAAGTGGTTTTTCCACACTAATACAAGTGCAAAAGTGGTTTCCTGCACCAACACAAGTGCGAAAAGTGGTTTTTCAACACTAACACAAGTGCGAAAAGTGGTTTTTCAACACTAACACAAGTGCGAAAAGTGGTTTTTCAACACTAACACAAGTGCAAAAAGTGGTTTTCCACACTAATATAAGTGCAAAAGTGGTTTCCTGCACCAACACAAGTTCGAAAAGTGGTTTTTTCAACACTAACACAAGTGCGAAAAGTGGTTTTTCAACACTATCACAAGTGCAAAAAGTGTTTTTTCCACACTAATACAAGTGCAAAAGTGGTTTCCTGCACCAACACAAGTGCGAAAAGTGGTTTATCAACACTAACACAAGTGCGAAAAGTGGTTTTTCAACACTAACACAAGTGCGAAAAGTGGTTTTTCCACACTAATACAAGTGCAAAAGTGGTTTCCTGCACCAACACAAGTGCGAAAAGTTGTTTTTCAACACTAACACAAGTGCGAAAGGTGGTTTTTCAACACTAACACAAGTGCGAAAAGTGGTTTTTCCACACTAATACAAGTGCAAAAGTGGTTTCCTGCACCAACACAAGTGCGAAAAGTGGTTTTTCAACACTAACACAAGTGCGAAAAGTGGTTTTTCAACACTAACACAAGTGCGAAAAGTGTTTTTCCCACACTAATACAAGTGCAAAAGTGGTTTCCTGCACCAACACAAGTGCGAAAAGTGGTTTTTCAACACTAACACAAGTGCGAAAAGTGGTTTTTCAACACTATCACAAGTGCAAAAAGTGTTTTTTCCACACTAATACAAGTGCAAAAGTGGTTTCCTGCACCAACACAAGTGCGAAAAGTGGTTTTTCAACACTAACACAAGTGCAAAAAGTGGTTTTTCAACACTAACACAAGTGCGAAAAGTGGTTTTTCCACACTAATTCAAGTGCAAAAGTGGTTTCCTGCACAAACACAAGTGCGAAAAGTGGTTTTTCAACACTAACACAAGTGCGAAAAGTGGTTTTTCAACACTAACACAAGTGCGAAAAGTGGTTTTTCAACACTAACACAAGTGCGAAAAGTGGTTTTTCCACACTAATACAAGTGCAAAAGCGGTTTCCTGCACCAACACAAGTTCGAAAAGTGGTTTTTTCAACACTAACACAAGTGTGAAAAGTGGTTTTTCAACACTATCACAAGTGCAAAAAGTGTTTTTTCCACATTAATACAAGTCCAAAAGTGGTTTCCTGCACCAACACAAGTGCGAAAAGTGGTTTATCAACACTAACACAAGTGCGAAAAGTGGTTTTTCAACACTAACACAAGTGCGAAAAGTGGTTTTTCCACACTAATACAAGTGCAAAAGTGGTTTCCTGCACCAACACAAGTGCGAAACGTGGTTTTTCAACACTAACACAAGTGCGAAAAGTGGTTTTTCAACACTAACACAAGTGCGAAAAGTGGTTTTTCAACACTAACACAAGTGCGAAAAGTGGTTTTTTCCACACTAATACAAGTGCAAAAGTGGTTTCCTGCACCAACACAAGTTCGAAAAGTGATTTTTTCAACACTAACACAAGTGCGAAAAGTGGTTTTTCAACACTATCACAAGTGCAAAAAGTGTTTTTTCCACACTAATACAAGTGCAAAAGTGGTTTCCTGCACCAACACAAGTGCGAAAAGTGGTTTTTCAACACTAACACAAGTGCGAAAAGTGGTTTTTCAACACTAACACAAGTGCGAAAAGTGGTTTTTCAACACTAACACAAGTGCGAAAAGTGGTTTTTCCACACTAATACAAGTGCAAAAGTGGTTTCCTGCACCAACACAAGTGCGAAAAGTGGTTTTTCAACACTAACACAAGTGCGAAAAGTGGTTTTTCAACACTATCACAAGTGCAAAAAGTGTTTTTTCCACACTAATACAAGTGCAAAAGTGGTTTCCTGCACCAACACAAGTGCGAAAAGTGGTTTTTCAACACTAACACAAGTGCGAAAAGTGGTTTTTCAACACTAACACAAGTGCGAAAAGTGGTTTTTCCACACTAATACAAGTGCAAAAGTGGTTTCCTGCACTAACACAAGTGCGAAAAGTGGTTTTTCAACACTAACACAAGTGCGAAAAGTGGGTTTTCAACACTAACACAAGTGCGAAAAGTGTTTTTTCCACACTAATACAAGTGCAAAAGTGGTTTCCTGCACCAACACAAGTGCGAAAAGTGGTTTTTCAACACTAATACAAGTGCGAAAAGTGGTTTTTCAACACTATCACAAGTGCAAAAAGTGTTTTTTCCACACTAATACAAGTGCAAAAGTGGTTTCCTGCACCAACACAAGTGCGAAAAGTGGTTTTTCAACACTAACACAAGTGCGAAAAGTGGTTTTTCAACACTAACACAAGTGCGAAAAGTGGTTTTTCAACACTAACACAAGTGCGAAAAGTGGTTTTTCCACACTAATACAAGTGCAAAAGTGGTTTCCTGCACCAACACAAGTGCGAAAAGTGGTTTTTCAACACTAACACAAGTGCGAAAAGTGGTTTTTCAACACCATCACAAGTGCAAAAAGTGTTTTTTCCACACTAATACAAGTGCAAAAGTGTTTTCCTGCACCAACACAAGTGCGAAAAGTGGTTTTTCAACACTAACACAAGTGCGAAAAGTGGTTTTTCAACACTAACACAAGTGCGAAAAGTGGTTTTTCCACACTAATACAAGTGCAAAAGTGGTTTCCTGCACCAACACAAGTGCGAAAAGTGGTTTTTCAACACTAACACAAGTGCGAAAAGTGGTTTTTCAACACTAACACAAGTGCGAAAAGTGTTTTTTCCACACTAATACAAGTGCAAAAGTGGTTTCCTGCACCAACACAAGTGCGAAAAGTGGTTTTTCAACACTAACACAAGTGCGAAAAGTGGTTTTTCAACACTATCACAAGTGCAAAAAGTGTTTTTTCCACACTAATACAAGTGCAAAAGTGGTTTCCTGCACCAACACAAGTGCGAAAAGTGGTTTTTTCAACACTAACACAAGTGCAAAAAGTGGTTTTTCAACACTAACACAAGTGCGAAAAGTGGTTTTTCCACACTAATACAAGTGCAAAAGTGGTTTCCTGCACAAACACAAGTGCGAAAAGTGGTTTTTCAACACTAACACAAGTGCGAAAAGTGGTTTTTCAACACTAACACAAGTGCGAAAAGTGGTTTTTCCACACTAATACAAGTGCAAAAGTGGTTGCCTGCACCAACACAAGTGCGAAAAGTGGTTTTTCAACACTAACACAAGTGCGAAAAGTGGTTTTTCTGCACCAACACAAGTGCGAAAAGTGGTTTTTCAACACTAACACAAGTGCGAAAAGTGGTTTTTCAACACTAACACAAGTGCGAAAAGTGGTTTTTCAACACTAACACAAGTGCGAAAAGTGGTTTTTCCACACTAATACAAGTGCAAAAGTGGTTTCCTGCACCAACACAAGTGCGAAAAGTGGTTTTTCAACACTAACACAAGTGCGAAAAGTGGTTTTTCAACACTATCACAAGTGCAAAAAGTGTTTTTTCCACACTAATACAAGTGCAAAAGTGGTTTCCTGCACCAACACAAGTGCGAAAAGTGGTTTTTCAACACTAACACAAGTGCGAAAAGTGGTTTTTCAACACTAACACAAGTGCGAAAAGTGGTTTTTCCACACTAATACAAGTGCAAAAGTGGTTTCCTGCACTAACACAAGTGCGAAAAGTGGTTTTTCAACACTAACACAAGTGCGAAAAGTGGGTTTTCAACACTAACACAAGTGCGAAAAGTGTTTTTTCCACACTAATACAAGTGCAAAAGTGGTTTCCTGCACCAACACAAGTGCGAAAAGTGGTTTTTCAACACTAATACAAGTGCGAAAAGTGGTTTTTCAACACTATCACAAGTGCAAAAAGTGTTTTTTCCACACTAATACAAGTGCAAAAGTGGTTTCCTGCACCAACACAAGTGCGAAAAGTGGTTTTTCAACACTAACACAAGTGCGAAAAGTGGTTTTTCAACACTAACACAAGTGCGAAAAGTGGTTTTTCAACACTAACACAAGTGCGAAAAGTGGTTTTTCCACACTAATACAAGTGCAAAAGTGGTTTCCTGCACCAACACAAGTGCGAAAAGTGGTTTTTCAACACTAACACAAGTGCGAAAAGTGGTTTTTCAACACCATCACAAGTGCAAAAAGTGTTTTTTCCACACTAATACAAGTGCAAAAGTGTTTTCCTGCACCAACACAAGTGCGAAAAGTGGTTTTTCAACACTAACACAAGTGCGAAAAGTGGTTTTTCAACACTAACACAAGTGCGAAAAGTGGTTTTTCCACACTAATACAAGTGCAAAAGTGGTTTCCTGCACCAACACAAGTGCGAAAAGTGGTTTTTCAACACTAACACAAGTGCGAAAAGTGGTTTTTCAACACTAACACAAGTGCGAAAAGTGTTTTTTCCACACTAATACAAGTGCAAAAGTGGTTTCCTGCACCAACACAAGTGCGAAAAGTGGTTTTTCAACACTAACACAAGTGCGAAAAGTGGTTTTTCAACACTATCACAAGTGCAAAAAGTGTTTTTTCCACACTAATACAAGTGCAAAAGTGGTTTCCTGCACCAACACAAGTGCGAAAAGTGGTTTTTTCAACACTAACACAAGTGCAAAAAGTGGTTTTTCAACACTAACACAAGTGCGAAAAGTGGTTTTTCCACACTAATACAAGTGCAAAAGTGGTTTCCTGCACAAACACAAGTGCGAAAAGTGGTTTTTCAACACTAACACAAGTGCGAAAAGTGGTTTTTCAACACTAACACAAGTGTGAAAAGTGGTTTTTCCACACTAATACAAGTGCAAAAGTGGTTGCCTGCACCAACACAAGTGCGAAAAGTGGTTTTTCAACACTAACACAAGTGCGAAAAGTGGTTTTTCTGCACCAACACAAGTGCGAAAAGTGGTTTTTCAACACTAACACAAGTGCGAAAAGTGGTTTTTCAACACTAACACAAGTGCGAAAAGTAGTTTTTCAACACTAACACAAGTGCGAAAAGTGGTTTTTCCACACTAATACAAGTGCAAAAGTGGTTTCCTGCACCAACACAAGTTCGAAAAGTGGTTTTTTCAACACTAACACAAGTGCGAAAAGTGGTTTTTCAACACTATCACAAGTGCAAAAAGTGTTTTTTCCACACTAATACAAGTGCAAAAGTGGTTACCTGCACCAACACAAGTGCGAAAAGTGATTTATCAACACTAACACAAGTGCGAAAAGTGGTTTTTCAACACTAACACAAGTGCGAAAAGTGGTTTTTCCACACCAATACAAGTGCAAAAGTGGTTTCCTGCACCAACATAAGTGCGAAAAGTGGTTTTTCAACACTAACACAAGTGCGAAAAGTGGTTTTTCAACACTATCACAAGTGCGAAAAGTAGTTTTTCCACACTAATACAAGTGCAAAAGTGGTTTCCTGCACCAACACAAGTGCGAAAAGTGGTTTTTCAACACTAACACAAGTGCGAAAAGTGGTTTTTCAACACTAACACAAGTGCGAAAAGTGGTTTTTCCACACTAATACAAGTGCAAAAGTGGTTTCCTGCACTAACACAAGTGCGAAAAGTGGTTTTTCAACACTAACACAAGTGCGAAAAGTGGGTTTTCAACACTAACACAAGTGCGAAAAGTGTTTTTTCCACACTAATACAAGTGCAAAAGTGGTTTCCTGCACCAACACAAGTGCGAAAAGTGGTTTTTCAACACTAACACAAGTGCGAAAAGTGGTTTTTCAACACTATCACAAGTGCAAAAAGTGTTTTTTCCACACTAATACAAGTGCAAAAGTGGTTTCCTGCACCAACACAAGTGCGAAAAGTGGTTTTTCAACACTAACACAAGTGCGAAAAGTGGTTTTTCAACACTAACACAAGTGCGAAAAGTGGTTTTTCAACACTAACACAAGTGCGAAAAGTGGTTTTTCCACACTAATACAAGTGCAAAAGTGGTTTCCTGCACCAACACAAGTGCGAAAAGTGGTTTTTCAACACTAACACAAGTGCGAAAAGTGGTTTTTCAACACTACAACAAGTGCAAAAAGTGTTTTTTCCACACTAATACAAGTGCAAAAGTGGTTTCCTGCACCAACACAAGTGCGAAAAGTAGTTTTTCAACACTAACACAAGTGCGAAAAGTGGTTTTTCAACACTAACACAAGTGCGAAAAGTGGTTTTTCCACACTAATACAAGTGCAAAAGTGGTTTCCTGCACCAACACAAGTGCGAAAAGTGGTTTTTCAACACTAACACAAGTGCGAAAAGTGGTTTTTCAACACTAACACAAGTGCGAAAAGTGTTTTTTCCACACTAATACAAGTGCAAAAGTGGTTTCCTGCACCAACACAAGTGCGAAAAGTGGTTTTTCAACACTAACACAAGTGCGAAAAGTGGTTTTTCAACACTATCACAAGTGCAAAAAGTGTTTTTTCCACACTAATACAAGTGCAAAAGTGGTTTCCTGCACCAACACAAGTGCGAAAAGTGGTTTTTCAACACTAACACAAGTGCAAAAAGTGGTTTTTCAACACTAACACAAGTGCGAAAAGTGGTTTTTCCACACTAATACAAGTGCAAAAGTGGTTTCCTGCACAAACACAAGTGCGAAAAGTGGTTTTTCAACACTAACACAAGTGCGAAAAGTGGTTTTTCAACACTAACACAAGTGCGAAAAGTGGTTTTTCCACACGAATACAAGTGCAAAAGTGGTTGCCTGCACCAACACAAGTGCGAAAAGTGGTTTTTCAACACTAACACAAGTGCGAAAAGTGGTTTTTCTGCACCAACACAAGTGCGAAAAGTGGTTTTTCAACACTAACACAAGTGCGAAAAGTGGTTTTTCAACACTAACACAAGTGCGAAAAGTGGTTTTTCAACACTAACACAAGTGCGAAAAGTGGTTTTTCCACACTAATACAAGTGCAAAAGTGGTTTCCTGCACCAACACAAGTTCGAAAAGTGGTTTTTTCAACACTAACACAAGTGCGAAAAGTGGTTTTTCAACACTATCACAAGTGCAAAAAGTGTTTTTTCCACACTAATACAAGTGCAAAAGTGGTTTCCTGCACCAACACAAGTGCGAAAAGTGATTTATCAACACTAACACAAGTGCGAAAAGTGGTTTTTCAACACTAACACAAGTGCGAAAAGTGGTTTTTCCACACCAATACAAGTGCAAAAGTGGTTTCCTGCACCAACACAAGTGCGAAAAGTGGTTTTTCAACACTAACACAAGTGCGAAAAGTGGTTTTTCAACACTATCACAAGTGCAAAAAGTGTTTTTTCCACACTAATACAAGTGCAAAAGTGGTTTCCTGCACCAACACAAGTGCGAAAAGTGGTTTTTCAACACTAACACAAGTGCAAAAAGTGGTTTTTCAACAGTAACACAAGTGCGAAAAGTGGTTTTTCCACACTAATACAAGTGCAAAAGTGGTTTCCTGCACCAACACAAGTGTGAAAAGTGGTTTTTCAACACTAACACAAGTGCGAAAAGTGGTTTTTCAACACTAACACAAGTGCGAAAAGTGGTTTTTCAACACTAATACAAGTGCAAAAGTGGTTTCCTGCACCAACACAAGTGCGAAAAGTGGTTTTTCAACACTAACACAAGTGCGAAAAGTGGTTTTTCAACACTAACACAAGTGCGAAAAGTGGTTTTTCAACACTAACACAAGTGCGAAAAGTGGTTTTTCAACACTATCACAAGTGCGAAAAGTGTTTTTTCCACACTAATACAAGTGCAAAAGTGGTTTCCTGCACCAACACAAGTGTGAAAAGTGGTTTTTCAACACTAACACAAGTGCGAAAAGTGGTTTTTCAACACTAACATAAGTGCGAAAAGTGGTTTTTCAACACTAACACAAGTGCGAAAAGTGGTTTTTCCACACTAATACAAGTTCAAAAGTGGTTTCCTGCACCAACACAAGTGCGAAAAGTGGTTTTTCAACACTAACACAAGTGCGAAAAGTGGTTTTTCAACACTATCACAAGTGCAAAAAGTGTTTTTTCCACACTAATACAAGTGCAAAAGTGGTTTCCTGCACCAACACAAGTGCGAAAAGTGGTTTTTCAACACTAACACAAGTGCGAAAAGTGGTTTTTCAACACTATCACAAGTGCAAAAAGTGTTTTTTCCACACTAATACAAGTGCAAAAGTGGTTTCCTGCACCAACACAAGTGCGGAAAGTGGTTTTTCAACACTAACACAAGTGCAAAAAGTGGTTTTTCAACACTAACACAAGTGCAAAAAGTGGTTTTCCACACTAATTCAAGTGCAAAAGTGGTTTCCTGCACAAACACAAGTGCGAAAAGTGGTTTTTCAACACTAACACAAGTGCGAAAAGTGGTTTTTCAACACTAACACAAGTGCGAAAAGTGGTTTTTCAACACTAACACATGTGCGAAAAGTGGTTTTTCCACACTAATACAAGTGCAAAAGTGGTTTCCTGCACCAACACAAGTGCGAAAAGTGGTTTATCAACACTAACACAAGTGCGAAAAGTGGTTTTTCAACACTAATACAAGTGCGAAAAGTGGTTTTTCCACACTAATACAAGTGCAAAAGTGGTTTCCTGCACCAACACAAGTGCGAAAAGTGGTTTTTCAACACTAACACAAGTGCGAAAAGTGGTTTTTCAACACTAACACAAGTGCGAAAAGTGGTTTTTCAACACTAACACAAGTGCGAAAAGTGGTTTTTCCACACTAATACAAGTGCAAAAGTGGTTTCCTGCACCAACACAAGTTCGAAAAGTGGTTTTTTCAACATTAACACAAGTGCGAAAAGTGGTTTTTCAACACTATCATAAGTGCAAAAAGTGTTTTTTCCACACTAATACAAGTGCAAAAGTGGTTTCCTGCACCAACACAAGTGCGAAAAGTGGTTTTTCAACACTAACACAAGTGCGAAAAGTGGTTTTTCAACACTAACACAAGTGCGAAAAGTGGTTTTTCAACACTAACACAAGTGCGAAAAGTGGTTTTTCCACACTAATACAAGTGCAAAAGTGGTTTCCTGCACCAACACAAGTGCGAAAAGTGGTTTTTCAACACTAACACAAGTGCGAAAAGTGGTTTTTCAACACTATCACAAGTGCAAAAAGTGTTTTTTCCACACTAATACAAGTGCAAAAGTGGTTTCCTGCACCAACACAAGTGCGAAAAGTGGTTTTTCAACACTAATACAAGTGCGAAAAGTGGTTTTTCAACACTATCACAAGTGCAAAAAGTGTTTTTTCCACACTAATACAAGTGCAAAAGTGGTTTCCTGCACCAACACAAGTGCGAAAAGTGGTTTTTCAACACTAACACAAGTGCGAAAAGTGGTTTTTCAACACTAACACAAGTGCGAAAAGTGGTTTTTCAACACTAACACAAGTGCGAAAAGTGGTTTTTCCACACTAATACAAGTGCAAAAGTGGTTGCCTGCACCAACACAAGTGCGAAAAGTGGTTTTTCAACACTAACACAAGTGCGAAAAGTGGTTTTTCTGCACCAACACAAGTGCGAAAAGTGGTTTTTCAACACTAACACAAGTGCGAAAAGTGGTTTTTCAACACTAACACAAGTGCGAAAAGTGGTTTTTCAACACTAACACAAGTGCGAAAAGTGGTTTTTCCACACTAATACAAGTGCAAAAGTGGTTTCCTGCACTAACACAAGTTCGAAAAGTGATTTATCAACACTAAAACAAGTGCGAAAAGTGGTTTTTCAACACCAACACAAGTGCGAAAAGTGGTTTTTCCACACCAATACAAGTGCAAAAGTGGTTTCCTGCACCAACACAAGTGCGAAAAGTGGTTTTTCAACACTAACACAAGTGCGAAAAGTGGTTTTTCAACACTATCACAAGTGCGAAAAGTAGTTTTTCCACACTAATACAAGTGCAAAAGTGGTTTCCTGCACCAACACAAGTGCGAAAAGTGGTTTTTCAACACTAACACAAGTGCGAAAAGTGGTTTTTCAACACTAACACAAGTGCGAAAAGTGGTTTTTCCACACTAATACAAGTGCAAAAGTGGTTTCCTGCACTAACACAAGTGCGAAAAGTGGTTTTTCAACACTAACACAAGTGCGAAAAGTGGGTTTTCAACACTAACACAAGTGCGAAAAGTGTTTTTTCCACACTAATACAAGTGCAAAAGTGGTTTCCTGCACCAACACAAGTGCGAAAAGTGGTTTTTCAACACTAACACAAGTGCGAAAAGTGGTTTTTCAACACTATCACAAGTGCAAAAAGTGTTTTTTCCACACTAATACAAGTGCAAAAGTGGTTTCCTGCACCAACACAAGTGCGAAAAGTGGTTTTTCAACACTAACACAAGTGCGAAAAGTGGTTTTTCAACACTAACACAAGTGCGAAAAGTGGTTTTTCAACACTAACACAAGTGCGAAAAGTGGTTTTTCCACACTAATACAAGTGCAAAAGTGGTTTCCTGCACCAACACAAGTGCGAAAAGTGGTTTTTCAACACTAACACAAGTGCGAAAAGTGGTTTTTCAACACTATCACAAGTGCAAAAAGTGTTTTTTCCACACTAATACAAGTGCAAAAGTGGTTTCCTGCACCAACACAAGTGCGAAAAGTGGTTTTTCAACACTAACACAAGTGCGAAAAGTGGTTTTTCAACACTATCACAAGTGCAAAAAGTGTTTTTTCCACACTAATACAAGTGCAAAAGTGGTTTCCTGCACCAACACAAGTGCGAAAAGTGGTTTTTCAACACTAACACAAGTGCAAAAAGTGGTTTTTCAACACTAACACAAGTGCGAAAAGTGGTTTTTCCACACTAATACAAGTGCAAAAGTGGTTTCCTGCACAAACACAAGTGCGAAAAGTGGTTTTTCAACACTAACACAAGTGCGAAAAGTGGTTTTTCAACACTAACACAAGTGCGAAAAGTGGTTTTTCAACACTAATACAAGTGCAAAAGTGGTTTCCTGCACCAACACAAGTGCGAAAAGTGGTTTTTCAACACTAACACAAGTGCGAAAAGTGGTTTTTCAACACTAACACAAGTGCGAAAAGTGGTTTTTCAACACTAACACAAGTGCGAAAAGTGGTTTTTCAACACTATCACAAGTGCGAAAAGTGTTTTTTCCACACTAATACAAGTGCAAAAGTGGTTTCCTGCACCAACACAAGTGTGAAAAGTGGTTTTTCAACACTAACACAAGTGCGAAAAGTGGTTTTTCAACACTAACACAAGTGCGAAAAGTGGTTTTTCAACACTAACACAAGTGCGAAAAGTGGTTTTTCCACACTAATACAAGTTCAAAAGTGGTTTCCTGCACCAACACAAGTGCGAAAAGTGGTTTTTCAACACTAACACAAGTGCGAAAAGTGGTTTTTCAACACTATCACAAGTGCAAAAAGTGTTTTTTCCACACTAATACAAGTGCAAAAGTGGTTTCCTGCACCAACACAAGTGCGAAAAGTGGTTTTTCAACACTAACACAAGTGCGAAAAGTGGTTTTTCAACACTATCACAAGTGCAAAAAGTGTTTTTTCCACACTAATACAAGTGCAAAAGTGGTTTCCTGCACCAACACAAGTGCGGAAAGTGGTTTTTCAACACTAACACAAGTGCAAAAAGTGGTTTTTCAACACTAACACAAGTGCAAAAAGTGGTTTTCCACACTAATTCAAGTGCAAAAGTGGTTTCCTGCACAAACACAAGTGCGAAAAGTGGTTTTTCAACACTAACACAAGTGCGAAAAGTGGTTTTTCAACACTAACACAAGTGCGAAAAGTGGTTTTTCAACACTAACACAAGTGCGAAAAGTGGTTTTTCCACACTAATACAAGTGCAAAAGTGGTTTCCTGCACCAACACAAGTTCGAAAAGTGGTTTTTTCAACATTAACACAAGTGCGAAAAGTGGTTTTTCAACACTATCACAAGTGCAAAAAGTGTTTTTTCCACACTAATACAAGTGCAAAAGTGGTTTCCTGCACCAACACAAGTGCGAAAAGTGGTTTTTCAACACTAACACAAGTGCGAAAAGTGGTTTTTCAACACTAACACAAGTGCGAAAAGTGGTTTTTCAACACTAACACAAGTGCGAAAAGTGGTTTTTCCACACTAATACAAGTGCAAAAGTGGTTTCCTGCACCAACACAAGTGCGAAAAGTGGTTTTTCAACACTAACACAAGTGCGAAAAGTGGTTTTTCAACACTATCACAAGTGCAAAAAGTGTTTTTTCCACACTAATACAAGTGCAAAAGTGGTTTCCTGCACCAACACAAGTGCGAAAAGTGGTTTTTCAACACTAATACAAGTGCGAAAAGTGGTTTTTCAACACTATCACAAGTGCAAAAAGTGTTTTTTCCACACTAATACAAGTGCAAAAGTGGTTTCCTGCACCAACACAAGTGCGAAAAGTGGTTTTTCAACACTAACACAAGTGCGAAAAGTGGTTTTTCAACACTAACACAAGTGCGAAAAGTGGTTTTTCAACACTAACACAAGTGCGAAAAGTGGTTTTTCCACACTAATACAAGTGCAAAAGTGGTTGCCTGCACCAACACAAGTGCGAAAAGTGGTTTTTCAACACTAACACAAGTGCGAAAAGTGGTTTTTCTGCACCAACACAAGTGCGAAAAGTGTTTTTTCAACACTAACACAAGTGCGAAAAGTGGTTTTTCAACACTAACACAAGTGCGAAAAGTGGTTTTTCAACACTAACACAAGTGCGAAAAGTGGTTTTTCCACACTAATACAAGTGCAAAAGTGGTTTCCTGCACTAACACAAGTTCGAAAAGTGATTTATCAACACTAAAACAAGTGCGAAAAGTGGTTTTTCAACACCAATACAAGTGCGAAAAGTGGTTTTTCCACACCAATACAAGTGCAAAAGTGGTTTCCTGCACCAACACAAGTGCGAAAAGTGGTTTTTCAACACTAACACAAGTGCGAAAAGTGGTTTTTCAACACTATCACAAGTGCGAAAAGTAGTTTTTCCACACTAATACAAGTGCAAAAGTGGTTTCCTGCACCAACACAAGTGCGAAAAGTGGTTTTTCAACACTAACACAAGTGCGAAAAGTGGTTTTTCAACACTAACACAAGTGCGAAAAGTGGTTTTTCCACACTAATACAAGTGCAAAAGTGGTTTCCTGCACTAACACAAGTGCGAAAAGTGGTTTTTCAACACTAACACAAGTGCGAAAAGTGGGTTTTCAACACTAACACAAGTGTGAAAAGTGTTTTTTCCACACTAATACAAGTGCAAAAGTGGTTTCCTGCACCAACACAAGTGCGAAAAGTGGTTTTTCAACACTAACACAAGTGCGAAAAGTGGTTTTTCAACACTATCACAAGTGCAAAAAGTGTTTTTTCCACACTAATACAAGTGCAAAAGTGGTTTCCTGCACCAACACAAGTGCGAAAAGTGGTTTTTCAACACTAACACAAGTGCGAAAAGTGGTTTTTCAACACTAACACAAGTGCGAAAAGTGGTTTTTCAACACTAACACAAGTGCAAAAAGTGGTTTTTCCACACTAATACAAGTGCAAAAGTGGTTTCCTGCACCAACACAAGTGCGAAAAGTGGTTTTTCAACACTAACACAAGTGCGAAAAGTGGTTTTTCAACACTATCACAAGTGCAAAAAGTGTTTTTTCCACACTAATACAAGTGCAAAAGTGGTTTCCTGCACCAACACAAGTGCGAAAAGTGGTTTTTCAACACTAACACAAGTGCGAAAAGTGGTTTTTCAACACTATCACAAGTGCAAAAAGTGTTTTTTCCACACTAATACAAGTGCAAAAGTGGTTTCCTGCACCAACACAAGTGCGAAAAGTGGTTTTTCAACACTAACACAAGTGCAAAAAGTGGTTTTTCAACACTAACACAAGTGCGAAAAGTGGTTTTTCCACACTAATACAAGTGCAAAAGTGGTTTCCTGCACAAACACAAGTGCGAAAAGTGGTTTTTCAACACTAACACAAGTGCGAAAAGTGGTTTTTCAACACTAACACAAGTGCGAAAAGTGGTTTTTCCACACTAATACAAGTGCAAAAGTGGTTGCCTGCACCAACACAAGTGCGAAAAGTGGTTTTTCAACACTAACACAAGTGCGAAAAGTGGTTTTTCTGCACCAACACAAGTGCAAAAAGTGGTTTTTCAACACTAACACAAGTGCGAAAAGTGGTTTTTCAACACTAACACAAGTGCGAAAAGTGGTTTTTCCACACTAATACAAGTGCAAAAGTGGTTTCCTGCACCAACACAAGTGCGAAAAGTGGTTTTTCAACACTAACACAGGTGCGAAAAGTGGTTTTTCAACACTATCACAAGTGCAAAAAGTGTTTTTTCCACACTAATACAAGTGCAAAAGTGGTTTCCTGCACCAACACAAGTGCGAAAAGTGGTTTTTCAACACTAACACAAGTGCGAAAAGTGGTTTTTCAACACTATCACAAGTGCAAAAAGTGTTTTTTCCACACTAATACAAGTGCAAAAGTGGTTTCCTGCACCAACACAAGTGCGAAAAGTGGTTTTTCAACACTAACACAAGTGCAAAAAGTGGTTTTTCAACACTAACACAAGTGCGAAAAGTGGTTTTTCCACACTAATACAAGTGCAAAAGTGGTTTCCTGCACAAACACAAGTGCGAAAAGTGGTTTTTCAACACTAACACAAGTGCGAAAAGTGGTTTTTCAACACTAACACAAGTGCGAAAAGTGGTTTTTCCACACTAATACAAGTGCAAAAGTGGTTGCCTGCACCAACACAAGTGCGAAAAGTGGTTTTTCAACACTAACACAAGTGCGAAAAGTGGTTTTTCTGCACCAACACAAGTGCAAAAATGGTTTTTCAACACTAACACAAGTGCGAAAAGTGGTTTTTCAACACTAACACAAGTGCGAAAAGTGGTTTTTCAACACTAACACAAGTGCGAAAAGTGGTTTTTCCACACTAATACAAGTGCAAAAGTGGTTTCCTGCACCAACACAAGTTCGAAAAGTGGTTTTTTCAACACTAACACAAGTGCGAAAAGTGGTTTTTCAACACTATCACAAGTGCAAAAAGTGTTTTTTCCACACTAATACAAGTGCAAAAGTGGTTTCCTGCACCAACACAAGTGCGAAAAGTGATTTATCTACACTAACGCAAGTGCGAAAAGTGGTTTTTCAACACTAACACAAGTGCGAAAAGTGGTTTTTCCACACCAATACAAGTGCAAAAGTGGTTTCCTGCATCAAGACAAGTGCGAAAAGTGGTTTTTCAACACTAACACAAGTGCGAAAAGTGGTTTTTCAACACTATCACAAGTGCGAAAAGTAGTTTTTCCACACTAATACAAGTGCAAAAGTGGTTTCCTGCACCAACACAAGTGCGAAAAGTGGTTTTTCAACACTAACACAAGTGCGAAAAGTGGTTTTTCAACACTAACACAAGTGCGAAAAGTGGTTTTTCCACACTAATACAAGTGCAAAAGTGGTTTCCTGCACTAACACAAGTGCGAAAAGTGGTTTTTCAACACTAACACAAGTGCGAAAAGTGGGTTTTCAACACTAACACAAGTGCGAAAAGTGTTTTTTCCACACTAATACAAGTGCAAAAGTGGTTTCCTGCACCAACACAAGTGCGAAAAGTGGTTTTTCAACACTAACACAAGTGCGAAAAGTGGTTTTTCAACACTATCACAAGTGCAAAAAGTGTTTTTTCCACACTAATACAAGTGCAAAAGTGGTTTCCTGCACCAACACAAGTGCGAAAAGTGGTTTTTCAACACTAACACAAGTGCGAAAAGTGGTTTTTCAACACTAACACAAGTGCGAAAAGTGGTTTTTCAACACTAACACAAGTGCGAAAAGTGGTTTTTCCACACTAATACAAGTGCAAAAGTGGTTTCCTGCACCAACACAAGTGCGAAAAGTGGTTTTTCAACACTAACACAAGTGGGAAAAGTGGTTTTTAAACACTACAACAAGTGCAAAAAGTGTTTTTTCCACACTAATACAAGTGCAAAAGTGGTTTCCTGCACCAACACAAGTGCGAAAAGTGGTTTTTCAACACTAACACAAGTGCGAAAAGTGGTTTTTCAACACTAACACAAGTGCGAAAAGTGGTTTTTCCACACTAATACAAGTGCAAAAGTGGTTTCCTGCACCAACACAAGTGCGAAAAGTGGTTTTTCAACACTAACACAAGTGCGAAAAGTGGTTTTTCAACACTAACACAAGTGCGAAAAGTGGTTTTTCCACACTAATACAAGTGCAAAAGTGGTTTCCTGCACCAACACAAGTGCGAAAAGTGGTTTTTCAACACTAACACAAGTGCGAAAAGTGGTTTTTCAACACTATCACAAGTGCAAAAAGTGTTTTTTCCACACTAATACAAGTGCAAAAGTGGTTTCCTGCACCACCACAAGTGCGAAAAGTGGTTTTTCAACACTAACACAAGTGCAAAAAGTGGTTTTTCAACACTAACACAAGTGCGAAAAGTGGTTTTTCCACACTAATACAAGTGCAAAAGTGGTTTCCTGCACAAACACAAGTGCGAAAAGTGGTTTTTCAACACTAACACAAGTGCGAAAAGTGGTTTTTCAACACTAACACAAGTGCAAAAAGTGGTTTTTCCACACTAATACAAGTGCAAAAGTGGTTGCCTGCACCAACACAAGTGCGAAAAGTGGTTTTTCAACACTAACACAAGTGCGAAAAGTGGTTTTTCTGCACCAACACAAGTGCGAAAAGTGGTTTTTCAACACTAACACAAGTGCGAAAAGTGGTTTTTCAACACTAACACAAGTGCGAAAAGTGGTTTTTCAACACCAACACAAGTGCGAAAAGTGGTTTTTCCACACTAATACAAGTGCAAAAGTGGTTTCCTGCACCAACACAAGTTCGAAAAGTGGTTTTTTCAACACTAACACAAGTGCGAAAAGTGGTTTTTCAACACTATCACAAGTGCAAAAAGTGTTTTTTCCACACTAATACAAGTGCAAAAGTGGTTTCCTGCACCAACACAAGTGCGAAAAGTGATTTATCAACACTAACACAAGTGCGAAAAGTGGTTTTTCAACACTAACACAAGTGCGAAAAGTGGTTTTTCCACACCAATACAAGTGCAAAAGTGGTTTCCTGCACCAACACAAGTGCGAAAAGTGGTTTTTCAACACTAACACAAGTGCGAAAAGTGGTTTTTCAACACTATCACAAGTGCAAAAAGTGTTTTTTCCACACTAATACAAGTGCAAAAGTGGTTTCCTGCACCAACACAAGTGCGAAAAGTGGTTTTTCAACACTAACACAAGTGCAAAAAGTGGTTTTTCAACAGTAACACAAGTGCGAAAAGTGGTTTTCCACACTAATACAAGTGCAAAAGTGGTTTCCTGCACCAACACAAGTGCGAAAAGTGGTTTTTCAACACTAACACAAGTGCGAAAAGTGGTTTTTCAACACTAACACAAGTGCGAAAAGTGGTTTTTCCACACTAATACAAGTGCAAAAGTGGTTTCCTGCACCAACACAAGTGCGAAAAGTGGTTTTTCAACACTAACACAAGTGCGAAAAGTGGTTTTTCAGCACTAACACAAGTGCGAAAAGTGGTTTTTCAACACTAACACAAGTGCGAAAAGTGGTTTTTCAACACTATCACAAGTGCAAAAAGTGTTTTTTCCACGCTAATACAAGTGCAAAAGTGGTTTCCTGCACCAACACAAGTGTGAAAAGTGGTTTTTCAACACTAACACAAGTGCGAAAAGTGGTTTTTCAACACTAACACAAGTGCGAAAAGTGGTTTTTCAACACTAACGCAAGTGCGGAAAGTGGTTTTTCCACACTAATACAAGTTCAAAAGTGGTTTCCTGCACCAACA
This sequence comes from Myxine glutinosa, assembly GCF_964187855.1. Classification (NCBI taxonomy): domain Eukaryota; kingdom Metazoa; phylum Chordata; class Myxini; order Myxiniformes; family Myxinidae; genus Myxine; species Myxine glutinosa. The sequence goes on from NW_027617145.1 coordinate 53,565, forward strand.
CAAGTGCGAAAAGTGGTTTTTCAACACTAACACAAGTGCGAAAAGTGGTTTTTCAACACTATCACAAGTGCAAAAAGTGTTTTTTCCACACTAATACAAGTGCAAAAGTGGTTTCCTGCACCAACACAAGTGCGAAAAGTGGTTTTTCAACACTAACACAAGTGCGAAAAGTGGTTTTTCAACACTATCACAAGTGCAAAAAGTGTTTTTTCCACACTAATACAAGTGCAAAAGTGGTTTCCTGCACCAACACAAGTGCGGAATGTGGTTTTTCAACACTAACACAAGTGCAAAAAGTGGTTTTTCAACACTAACACAAGTGCAAAAAGTGGTTTTCCACACTAATTCAAGTGCAAAAGTGGTTTCCTGCACAAACACAAGTGCGAAAAGTGGTTTTTCAACACTAACACAAGTGCGAAAAGTGGTTTTTCAACACTAACACAAGTGCGAAAAGTGGTTTTTCAACACTAACACATGTGCGAAAAGTGGTTTTTCCACACTAATACAAGTGCAAAAGTGGTTTCCTGCACCAACACAAGTGCGAAAAGTGGTTTATCAACACTAACACAAGTGCGAAAAGTGGTTTTTCAACACTAATACAAGTGCGAAAAGTGGTTTTTCCACACTAATACAAGTGCAAAAGTGGTTTCCTGCACCAACACAAGTGCGAAAAGTGGTTTTTCAACACTAACACAAGTGCGGAAAGTGGTTTTTCAACACTAACACAAGTGCGAAAAGTGGTTTTTCAACACTAACACAAGTGCGAAAAGTGGTTTTTCCACACTAATACAAGTGCAAAAGTGGTTTCCTGCACCAACACAAGTTCGAAAAGTGGTTTTTTCAACATTAACACAAGTGCGAAAAGTGGTTTTTCAACACTATCACAAGTGCAAAAAGTGTTTTTTCCACACTAATACAAGTGCAAAAGTGGTTTCCTGCACCAACACAAGTGCGAAAAGTGGTTTTTCAACACTAACACAAGTGCGAAAAGTGGTTTTTCAACACTAACACAAGTGCGAAAAGTGGTTTTTCAACACTAACACAAGTGCGAAAAGTGGTTTTTCCACACTAATACAAGTGCAAAAGTGGTTTCCTGCACCAACACAAGTGCGAAAAGTGGTTTTTCAACACTAACACAAGTGCGAAAAGTCGTTTTTCAACACTATCACAAGTGCAAAAAGTGTTTTTTCCACACTAATACAAGTGCAAAAGTGGTTTCCTGCACCAACACAAGTGCGAAAAGTGGTTTTTCAACACTAATACAAGTGCGAAAAGTGGTTTTTCAACACTATCACAAGTGCAAAAAGTGTTTTTTCCACACTAATACAAGTGCAAAAGTGGTTTCCTGCACCAACCCAAGTGCGAAAAGTGGTTTTTCAACACTAACACAAGTGCGAAAAGTGGTTTTTCAACACTAACACAAGTGCGAAAAGTGGTTTTTCAACACTAACACAAGTGCGAAAAGTGGTTTGTCCACACTAATACAAGTGCAAAAGTGGTTGCCTGCACCAACACAAGTGCGAAAAGTGGTTTTTCAACACTAACACAAGTGCGAAAAGTGGTTTGTCTGCACCAACACAAGTGCGAAAAGTGGTTTTTCAACACTAACACAAGTGCGAAAAGTGGTTTTTCAACACTAACACAAGTGCGAAAAGTGGTTTTTCAACACTAACACAAGTGCGAAAAGTGGTTTTTCCACACTAATACAAGTGCAAAAGTGGTTTCCTGCACCAACACAAGTTCGAAAAGTGATTTATCAACACTAACACAAGTGCGAAAAGTGGTTTTTCAACACTAACACAAGTGCGAAAAGTGGTTTTTCCACACCAATACAAGTGCAAAAGTGGTTTCCTGCACCAACACAAGTGCGAAAAGTGGTTTTTCAACACTAACACAAGTGCGAAAAGTGGTTTTTCAACACTATCACAAGTGCGAAAAGTAGTTTTTCCACACTAATACAAGTGCAAAAGTGGTTTCCTGCACCAACACAAGTGCGAAAAGTGGTTTTTCAACACTAACACAAGTGCGAAAAGTGGTTTTTCAACACTAACACAAGTGCGAAAAGTGGTTTTTCAACACTAACACAAGTGCGAAAAGTGGTTTTTCAACACTAACACAAGTGCGAAAAGTGGTTTTTCCACACTAATACAAGTGCAAAAGTGGTTTCCTGCACCAACACAAGTTCGAAAAGTGGTTTTTTCAACACTAACACAAGTGCGAAAAGTGGTTTTTCAACACTATCACAAGTGCAAAAAGTGTTTTTTCCACACTAATACAAGTGCAAAAGTGGTTTCCTGCACCAACACAAGTGCGAAAAGTGATTTATCTACACTAACGCAAGTGCGAAAAGTGGTTTTTCAACACTAACACAAGTGCGAAAAGTGGTTTTTCCACACCAATACAAGTGCAAAAGTGGTTTCCTGCACCAAGACAAGTGCGAAAAGTGGTTTTTCAACACTAACACAAGTGCGAAAAGTGGTTTTTCAACACTATCACAAGTGCGAAAAGTAGTTTTTCCACACTAATACAAGTGCAAAAGTGGTTTCCTGCACCAACACAAGTGCGAAAAGTGGTTTTTCAACACTAACACAAGTGCGAAAAGTGGTTTTTCAACACTAACACAAGTGCGAAAAGTGGTTTTTCCACACTAATACAAGTGAAAAAGTGGTTTCCTGCACTAACACAAGTGCGAAAAGTGGTTTTTCAACACTAACACAAGTGCGAAAAGTGGGTTTTCAACACTAACACAAGTGCGAAAAGTGTTTTTTCCACACTAATACAAGTGCAAAAGTGGTTTCCTGCACCAACACAAGGGCGAAAAGTGGTTTTTCAACACTAACACAAGTGCGAAAAGTGGTTTTTCAACACTATCACAAGTGCAAAAAGTGTTTTTTCCACACTAATACAAGTGCAAAAGTGGTTTCCTGCACCAACACAAGTGCGAAAAGTGGTTTTTCAACACTAACACAAGTGCGAAAAGTGGTTTTTCAACACTAACACAAGTGCGAAAAGTGGTTTTTCAACACTAACACAAGTGCGAAAAGTGGTTTTTCCACACTAATACAAGTGCAAAAGTGGTTTCCTGCACCAACACAAGTGCGAAAAGTGGTTTTTCAACACTAACACAAGTGCGAAAAGTGGTTTTTCAACACTACAACAAGTGCAAAAAGTGTTTTTTCCACACTAATACAAGTGCAAAAGTGGTTTCCTGCACCAACACAAGTGCGAAAAGTGGTTTTTCAACACTAACACAAGTGCGAAAAGTGGTTTTTCAACACTATCACAAGTGCAAAAAGTGTTTTTTCCACACTAATACAAGTGCAAAAGTGGTTTCCTGCACCAACACAAGTGCGGAAAGTGGTTTTTCAACACTAACACAAGTGCAAAAAGTGGTTTTTCAACACTAACACAAGTGCAAAAAGTGGTTTTCCACACTAATTCAAGTGCAAAAGTGGTTTCCTGCACAAACACAAGTGCGAAAAGTGGTTTTTCAACACTAACACAAGTGCGAAAAGTGGTTTTTCAACACTAACACAAGTGCGAAAAGTGGTTTTTCAACACTAACACATGTGCGAAAAGTGGTTTTTCCACACTAATACAAGTGCAAAAGTGGTTTCCTGCACCAACACAAGTGCGAAAAGTGGTTTATCAACACTAACACAAGTGCGAAAAGTGGTTTTTCAACACTAATACAAGTGCGAAAAGTGGTTTTTCCACACTAATACAAGTGCAAAAGTGGTTTCCTGCACCAACACAAGTGCGAAAAGTGGTTTTTCAACACTAACACAAGTGCGAAAAGTGGTTTTTCAACACTAACACAAGTGCGAAAAGTGGTTTTTCAACACTAACACAAGTGCGAAAAGTGGTTTTTCCACACTAATACAAGTGCAAAAGTGGTTTCCTGCACCAACACAAGTTCGAAAAGTGGTTTTTTCAACATTAACACAAGTGCGAAAAGTGGTTTTTCAACACTATCATAAGTGCAAAAAGTGTTTTTTCCACACTAATACAAGTGCAAAAGTGGTTTCCTGCACCAACACAAGTGCGAAAAGTGGTTTTTCAACACTAACACAAGTGCGAAAAGTGGTTTTTCAACACTAACACAAGTGCGAAAAGTGGTTTTTCAACACTAACACAAGTGCGAAAAGTGGTTTTTCCACACTAATACAAGTGCAAAAGTGGTTTCCTGCACCAACACAAGTGCGAAAAGTGGTTTTTCAACACTAACACAAGTGCGAAAAGTGGTTTTTCAACACTATCACAAGTGCAAAAAGTGTTTTTTCCACACTAATACAAGTGCAAAAGTGGTTTCCTGCACCAACACAAGTGCGAAAAGTGGTTTTTCAACACTAATACAAGTGCGAAAAGTGGTTTTTCAACACTATCACAAGCGCAAAAAGTGTTTTTTCCACACTAATACAAGTGCAAAAGTGGTTTCCTGCACCAACACAAGTGCGAAAAGTGGTTTTTCAACACTAACACAAGTGCGAAAAGTGGTTTTTCAACACTAACACAAGTGCGAAAAGTGGTTTTTCAACACTAACACAAGTGCGAAAAGTGGTTTTTCCACACTAATACAAGTGCAAAAGTGGTTGCCTGCACCAACACAAGTGCGAAAAGTGGTTTTTCAACACTAACACAAGTGCGAAAAGTGGTTTTTCTGCACCAACACAAGTGCGAAAAGTGGTTTTTCAACACTAACACAAGTGCGAAAAGTGGTTTTTCAACACTAACACAAGTGCGAAAAGTGGTTTTTCAACACTAACACAAGTGCGAAAAGTGGTTTTTCCACACTAATACAAGTGCAAAAGTGGTTTCCTGCACTAACACAAGTTCGAAAAGTGATTTATCAACACTAAAACAAGTGCGAAAAGTGGTTTTTCAACACCAACACAAGTGCGAAAAGTGGTTTTTCCACACCAATACAAGTGCAAAAGTGGTTTCCTGCACCAACACAAGTGCGAAAAGTGGTTTTTCAACACTAACACAAGTGCGAAAAGTGGTTTTTCAACACTATCACAAGTGCGAAAAGTAGTTTTTCCACACTAATACAAGTGCAAAAGTGGTTTCCTGCACCAACACAAGTGCGAAAAGTGGTTTTTCAACACTAACACAAGTGCGAAAAGTGGTTTTTCAACACTAACACAAGTGCGAAAAGTGGTTTTTCCACACTAATACAAGTGCAAAAGTGGTTTCCTGCACTAACACAAGTGCGAAAAGTGGTTTTTCAACACTAACACAAGTGCGAAAAGTGGGTTTTCAACACTAACACAAGTGCGAAAAGTGTTTTTTCCACACTAATACAAGTGCAAAAGTGGTTTCCTGCACCAACACAAGTGCGAAAAGTGGTTTTTCAACACTAACACAAGTGCGAAAAGTGGTTTTTCAACACTATCACAAGTGCAAAAAGTGTTTTTTCCACACTAATACAAGTGCAAAAGTGGTTTCCTGCACCAACACAAGTGCGAAAAGTGGTTTTTCAACACTAACACAAGTGCGAAAAGTGGTTTTTCAACACTAACACAAGTGCGAAAAGTGGTTTTTCAACACTAACACAAGTGCGAAAAGTGGTTTTTCCACACTAATACAAGTGCAAAAGTGGTTTCCTGCACCAACACAAGTGCGAAAAGTGGTTTTTCAACACTAACACAAGTGCGAAAAGTGGTTTTTCAACATTATCACAAGTGCAAAAAGTGTTTTTTCCACACTAATACAAGTGCAAAAGTGGTTTCCTGCACCAACACAAGTGCGAAAAGTGGTTTTTCAACACTAACACAAGTGCGAAAAGTGGTTTTTCAACACTATCACAAGTGCAAAAAGTGTTTTTTCCACACTAATACAAGTGCAAAAGTGGTTTCCTGCACCAACACAAGTGCGAAAAGTGGTTTTTCAACACTAACACAAGTGCAAAAAGTGGTTTTTCAACACTAACACAAGTGCGAAAAGTGGTTTTTCCACACTAATACAAGTGCAAAAGTGGTTTCCTGCACAAACACAAGTGCGAAAAGTGGTTTTTCAACACTAACACAAGTGCGAAAAGTGGTTTTTCAACACTAACACAAGTGCGAAAAGTGGTTTTTCAACACTAATACAAGTGCAAAAGTGGTTTCCTGCACCAACACAAGTGCGAAAAGTGGTTTTTCAACACTAACACAAGTGCAAAAAGTGGTTTTTCAACACTAACACAAGTGCGAAAAGTGGTTTTTCAACACTAACACAAGTGCGAAAAGTGGTTTTTCAACACTATCACAAGTGCGAAAAGTGTTTTTTCCACACTAATACAAGTGCAAAAGTGGTTTCCTGCACCAACACAAGTGTGAAAAGTGGTTTTTCAACACTAACACAAGTGCGAAAAGTGGTTTTTCAACACTAACACAAGTGCGAAAAGTGGTTTTTCAACACTAACACAAGTGCGAAAAGTGGTTTTTCCACACTAATACAAGTTCAAAAGTGGTTTCCTGCACCAACACAAGTGCGAAAAGTGGTTTTTCAACACTAACACAAGTGCGAAAAGTGGTTTTTCAACACTATCACAAGTGCAAAAAGTGTTTTTTCCACACTAATACAAGTGCAAAAGTGGTTTCCTGCACCAACACAAGTGCGAAAAGTGGTTTTTCAACACTAACACAAGTGCGAAAAGTGGTTTTTCAACACTATCACAAGTGCAAAAAGTGTTTTTTCCACACTAATACAAGTGCAAAAGTGGTTTCCTGCACCAACACAAGTGCGGAAAGTGGTTTTTCAACACTAACACAAGTGCAAAAAGTGGTTTTTCAACACTAACACAAGTGCAAAAAGTGGTATTCCACACTAATTCAAGTGCAAAAGTGGTTTCCTGCACAAACACAAGTGCGAAAAGTGGTTTTTCAACACTAACACAAGTGCGAAAAGTGGTTTTTCAACACTAACACAAGTGCGAAAAGTGGTTTTTCAACACTAACACAAGTGCGAAAAGTGGTTTTTCCACACTAATACAAGTGCAAAAGTGGTTTCCTGCACCAACACAAGTTCGAAAAGTGGTTTTTTCAACATTAACACAAGTGCGAAAAGTGGTTTTTCAACACTATCACAAGTGCAAAAAGTGTTTTTTCCACACTAATACAAGTGCAAAAGTGGTTTCCTGCACCAACACAAGTGCGAAAAGTGGTTTTTCAACACTAACACAGGTGCGAAAAGTGGTTTTTCAACACTAACACAAGTGCGAAAAGTGGTTTTTCAACACTAACACAAGTGCGAAAAGTGGTTTTTCCACACTAATACAAGTGCAAAAGTGGTTTCCTGCACCAACACAAGTGCGAAAAGTGGTTTTTCAACACTAACACAAGTGCGAAAAGTGGTTTTTCAACACTATCACAAGTGCAAAAAGTGTTTTTTCCACACTAATACAAGTGCAAAAGTGGTTTCCTGCACCAACACAAGTGCGAAAAGTGGTTTTTCAACACTAATACAAGTGCGAAAAGTGGTTTTTCAACACTATCACAAGTGCAAAAAGTGTTTTTTCCACACTAATACAAGTGCAAAAGTGGTTTCCTGCACCAACACAAGTGCGAAAAGTGGTTTTTCAACACTAACACAAGTGCGAAAAGTGGTTTTTCAACACTAACACAAGTGCGAAAAGTGGTTTTTCAACACTAACACAAGTGCGAAAAGTGGTTTTTCCACACTAATACAAGTGCAAAAGTGGTTGCCTGCACCAACACAAGTGCGAAAAGTGGTTTTTCAACACTAACACAAGTGCGAAAAGTGGTTTTTCTGCACCAACACAAGTGCGAAAAGTGGTTTTTCAACACTAACACAAGTGCGAAAAGTGGTTTTTCAACACTAACACAAGTGCGAAAAGTGGTTTTTCAACACTAACACAAGTGCGAAAAGTGGTTTTTCCACACTAATACAAGTGCAAAAGTGGTTTCCTGCACTAACACAAGTTCGAAAAGTGATTTATCAACACTAAAACAAGTGCGAAAAGTGGTTTTTCAACACCAATACAAGTGCGAAAAGTGGTTTTTCCACACCAATACAAGTGCAAAAGTGGTTTCCTGCACCAACACAAGTGCGAAAAGTGGTTTTTCAACACTAACACAAGTGCGAAAAGTGGTTTTTCAACACTATCACAAGTGCGAAAAGTAGTTTTTCCACACTAATACAAGTGCAAAAGTGGTTTCCTGCACCAACACAAGTGCGAAAAGTGGTTTTTCAACACTAACACAAGTGCGAAAAGTGGTTTTTCAACACTAACACAAGTGCGAAAAGTGGTTTTTCCACACTAATACAAGTGCAAAAGTGGTTTCCTGCACTAACACAAGTGCGAAAAGTGGTTTTTCAACACTAACACAAGTGCGAAAAGTGGGTTTTCAACACTAACACAAGTGCGAAAAGTGTTTTTTCCACACTAATACAAGTGCAAAAGTGGTTTCCTGCACCAACACAAGTGCGAAAAGTGGTTTTTCAACACTAACACAAGTGCGAAAAGTGGTTTTTCAACACTATCACAAGTGCAAAAAGTGTTTTTTCCACACTAATACAAGTGCAAAAGTGGTTTCCTGCACCAACACAAGTGCGAAAAGTGGTTTTTCAACACTAACACAAGTGCAAAAAGTGGTTTTTCAACACTAACACAAGTGCGAAAAGTGGTTTTTCAACACTAACACAAGTGCAAAAAGTGGTTTTTCCACACTAATACAAGTGCAAAAGTGGTTTCCTGCACCAACACAAGTGCGAAAAGTGGTTTTTCAACACTAACACAAGTGCGAAAAGTGGTTTTTCAACACTATCACAAGTGCAAAAAGTGTTTTTTCCACACTAATACAAGTGCAAAAGTGGTTTCCTGCACCAACACAAGTGCGAAAAGTGGTTTTTCAACACTAACACAAGTGCGAAAAGTGGTTTTTCAACACTATCACAAGTGCAAAAAGTGTTTTTTCCACACTAATACAAGTGCAAAAGTGGTTTCCTGCACCAACACAAGTGCGAAAAGTGGTTTTTCAACACTAACACAAGTGCAAAAAGTGGTTTTTCAACACTAACACAAGTGCGAAAAGTGGTTTTTCCACACTAATACAAGTGCAAAAGTGGTTTCCTGCACAAACACAAGTGCGAAAAGTGGTTTTTCAACACTAACACAAGTGCGAAAAGTGGTTTTTCAACACTAACACAAGTGCGAAAAGTGGTTTTTCCACACTAATACAAGTGCAAAAGTGGTTGCCTGCACCAACACAAGTGCGAAAAGTGGTTTTTCAACACTAACACAAGTGCGAAAAGTGGTTTTTCTGCACCAACACAAGTGCAAAAAGTGGTTTTTCAACACTAACACAAGTGCGAAAAGTGGTTTTTCAACACTAACACAAGTGCGAAAAGTGGTTTTTCCACACTAATACAAGTGCAAAAGTGGTTTCCTGCACCAACACAAGTGCGAAAAGTGGTTTTTCAACACTAACACAAGTGCGAAAAGTGGTTTTTCAACACTATCACAAGTGCAAAAAGTGTTTTTTCCACACTAATACAAGTGCAAAAGTGGTTTCCTGCACCAACACAAGTGCGAAAAGTGGTTTTTCAACACTAACACAAGTGCGAAAAGTGGTTTTTCAACACTATCACAAGTGCAAAAAGTGTTTTTTCCACACTAATACAAGTGCAAAAGTGGTTTCCTGCACCAACACAAGTGCGAAAAGTGGTTTTTCAACACTAACACAAGTGCAAAAAGTGGTTTTTCAACACTAACACAAGTGCGAAAAGTGGTTTTTCCACACTAATACAAGTGCAAAAGTGGTTTCCTGCACAAACACAAGTGTGAAAAGTGGTTTTTCAACACTAACACAAGTGCGAAAAGTGGTTTTTCAACACTAACACAAGTGCGAAAAGTGGTTTTTCCACACTAATATAAGTGCAAAAGTGGTTGCCTGCACCAACACAAGTGCGAAAAGTGGTTTTTCAACACTAACACAAGTGCGAAAAGTGGTTTTTCTGCACCAACACAAGTGCAAAAAGTGGTTTTTCAACACTAACACAAGTGCGAAAAGTGGTTTTTCAACACTAACACAAGTGCGAAAAGTGGTTTTTCAACACTAACACAAGTGCGAAAAGTGGTTTTTCCACACTAATACAAGTGCAAAAGTGGTTTCCTGCACCAACACAAGTTCGAAAAGTGGTTTTTTCAACACTAACACAAGTGCGAAAAGTGGTTTTTCAACACTATCACAAGTGCAAAAAGTGTTTTTTCCACACTAATACAAGTGCAAAAGTGGTTTCCTGCACCAACACAAGTGCGAAAAGTGATTTATCTACACTAACGCAAGTGCGAAAAGTGGTTTTTCAACACTAACACAAGTGCGAAAAGTGGTTTTTCCACACCATTACAAGTGCAAAAGTGGTTTCCTGCACCAAGACAAGTGCGAAAAGTGGTTTTTCAACACTAACACAAGTGCGAAAAGTGGTTTTTCAACACTATCACAAGTGCGAAAAGTAGTTTTTCCACACTAATACAAGTGCAAAAGTGGTTTCCTGCACCAACACAAGTGCGAAAAGTGGTTTTTCAACACTAACACAAGTGCGAAAAGTGGTTTTTCAACACTAACACAAGTGCGAAAAGTGGTTTTTCCACACTAATACAAGAGCAAAAGTGGTTTCCTGCACTAACACAAGTGCGAAAAGTGGTTTTTCAACACTAACACAAGTGCGAAAAGTGGGTTTTCAACACTAACACAAGTGCGAAAAGTGTTTTTTCCACACTAATACAAGTGCAAAAGTGGTTTCCTGCACCAACACAAGTGCGAAAAGTGGTTTTTCAACACTAACACAAGTGCGAAAAGTGGTTTTTCAACACTAACACAAGTGCGAAAAGTGGTTTTTCAACACTAACACAAGTGCGAAAAGTGGTTTTTCAACACTAACACAAGTGCGAAAAGTGGTTTTTCAACACTAACACAAGTGCGAAAAGTGGTTTTTCCACACTAATACAAGTGCAAAAGTGGTTTCCTGCACCAACACAAGTGCGAAAAGTGGTTTTTCAACACTAACACAAGTGCGAAAAGTGGTTTTTAAACACTACAACAAGTGCAAAAAGTGTTTTTTCCACACTAATACAAGTGCAAAAGTGGTTTCCTGCACCAACACAAGTGCGAAAAGTGGTTTTTCAACACTAACACAAGTGCGAAAAGTGGTTTTTCAACACTAACACAAGTGCGAAAAGTGGTTTTTCCACACTAATACAAGTGCAAAAGTGGTTTCCTGCACCAACACAAGTGCGAAAAGTGGTTTTTCAACACTAACACAAGTGCGAAAAGTGGTTTTTCAACACTAACACAAGTGCGAAAAGTGGTTTTTCCACACTAATACAAGTGCAAAAGTGGTTTCCTGCACCAACACAAGTGCGAAAAGTGGTTTTTCAACACTAACACAAGTGCGAAAAGTGGTTTTTCAACACTATCACAAGTGCAAAAAGTGTTTTTTCCACACTAATACAAGTGCAAAAGTGGTTTCCTGCACCACCACAAGTGCGAAAAGTGGTTTTTCAACACTAACACAAGTGCAAAAAGTGGTTTTTCAACACTACCACAAGTGCGAAAAGTGGTTTTTCCACACTAATACAAGTGCAAAAGTGGTTTCCTGCACAAACACAAGTGCGAAAAGTGGTTTTTCAACACTAACACAAGTGCGAAAAGTGGTTTTTCAACACTAACACAAGTGCAAAAAGTGGTTTTTCCACACTAATACAAGTGCAAAAGTGGTTGCCTGCACCAACACAAGTGCGAAAAGTGGTTTTTCAACACTAACACAAGTGCGAAAAGTGGTTTTTCTGCACCAACACAAGTGCGAAAAGTGGTTTTTCAACACTAACACAAGTGCGAAAAGTGGTTTTTCAACACTAACACAAGTGCGAAAAGTGGTTTTTCAACACCAACACAAGTGCGAAAAGTGGTTTTTCCACACTAATACAAGTGCAAAAGTGGTTTCCTGCACCAACACAAGTGCGAAAAGTGATTTATCAACACTAACACAAGTGCGAAAAGTGGTTTTTCAACACTAACACAAGTGCGAAAAGTGGTTTTTCCACACCAATACAAGTGCAAAAGTGGTTTCCTGCACCAACACAAGTGCGAAAAGTGGTTTTTCAACACTAACACAAGTGCGAAAAGTGGTTTTTCAACACTATCACAAGTGCAAAAAGTGTTTTTTCCACACTAATACAAGTGCAAAAGTGGTTTCCTGCACCAACACAAGTGCGAAAAGTGGTTTTTCAACACTAACACAAGTGCAAAAAGTGGTTTTTCAACAGTAACACAAGTGCGAAAAGTGGTTTTCCACACTAATACAAGTGCAAAAGTGGTTTCCTGCACCAACACAAGTGCGAAAAGTGGTTTTTCAACACTAACACAAGTGCGAAAAGTGGTTTTTCAACACTAACACAAGTGCGAAAAGTGGTTTTTCCACACTAATACAAGTGCAAAAGTGGTTTCCTGCACCAACACAAGTGCGAAAAGTGGTTTTTCAACACTAACACAAGTGCGAAAAGTGGTTTTTCAGCACTAACACAAGTGCGAAAAGTGGTTTTTCAACACTAACACAAGTGCGAAAAGTGGTTTTTCAACACTATCACAAGTGCAAAAAGTGTTTTTTCCACGCTAATACAAGTGCAAAAGTGGTTTCCTGCACCAACACAAGTGTGAAAAGTGGTTTTTCAACACTAACACAAGTGCGAAAAGTGGTTTTTCAACACTAACACAAGTGCGAAAAGTGGTTTTTCAACACTAACGCAAGTGCGGAAAGTGGTTTTTCCACACTAATACAAGTTCAAAAGTGGTTTCCTGCACCAACACAAGTGCGAAAAGTGGTTTTTCAACACTAACACAAGTGCGAAAAGTGGTTTTTCAACACTATCACAAGTGCAAAAAGTGTTTTTTCCACACTAATACAAGTGCAAAAGTGGTTTCCTGCACCAACACAAGTGCGAAAAGTGGTTTTTCAACACTAACACAAGTGCGAAAAGTGGTTTTTCAACACTATCACAAGTGCAAAAAGTGTTTTTTCCACACTAATACAAGTGCAAAAGTGGTTTCCTGCACCAACACAAGTGCGGAAAGTGGTTTTTCAACACTAACACAAGTGCAAAAAGTGGTTTTTCAACACTAACACAAGTGCAAAAAGTGGTTTTCCACACTAATTCAAGTGCAAAAGTGGTTTCCTGCACAAACACAAGTGCGAAAAGTGGTTTTTCAACACTAACACAAGTGCGAAAAGTGGTTTTTCAACACTAACACAAGTGCGAAAAGTGGTTTTTCAACACTAACACATGTGCGAAAAGTGGTTTTTCCACACTAATACAAGTGCAAAAGTGGTTTCCTGCACCAACACAAGTGCGAAAAGTGGTTTATCAACACTAACACAAGTGCGAAAAGTGGTTTTTCAACACTAATACAAGTGCGAAAAGTGGTTTTTCCACACTAATACAAGTGCAAAAGTGGTTTCCTGCACCAACACAAGTGCGAAAAGTGGTTTTTCAACACTAACACAAGTGCGAAAAGTGGTTTTTCAACACTAACACAAGTGCGAAAAGTGGTTTTTCAACACTATCACAAGTGCGAAAAGTGTTTTTTCCACACTAATACAAGTGCAAAAGTGGTTTCCTGCACCAACACAAGTGTGAAAAGTGGTTTTTCAACACTAACACAAGTGCGAAAAGTGGTTTTTCAACACTAACACAAGTGCGAAAAGTGGTTTTTCAACACTAACACAAGTGCGAAAAGTGGTTTTTCCACACTAATACAAGTTCAAAAGTGGTTTCCTGCACCAACACAAGTGCGAAAAGTGGTTTTTCAACACTAACACAAGTGCGAAAAGTGGTTTTTCAACACTATCACAAGTGCAAAAAGTGTTTTTTCCACACTAATACAAGTGCAAAAGTGGTTTCCTGCACCAACACAAGTGCGAAAAGTGGTTTTTCAACACTAACACAAGTGCGAAAAGTGGTTTTTCAACACTATCACAAGTGCAAAAAGTGTTTTTTCCACACTAATACAAGTGCAAAAGTGGTTTCCTGCACCAACACAAGTGCGGAAAGTGGTTTTTCAACACTAACACAAGTGCAAAAAGTGGTTTTTCAACACTAACACAAGTGCAAAAAGTGGTATTCCACACTAATTCAAGTGCAAAAGTGGTTTCCTGCACAAACACAAGTGCGAAAAGTGGTTTTTCAACACTAACACAAGTGCGAAAAGTGGTTTTTCAACACTAACACAAGTGCGAAAAGTGGTTTTTCAACACTAACACAAGTGCGAAAAGTGGTTTTTCCACACTAATACAAGTGCAAAAGTGGTTTCCTGCACCAACACAAGTTCGAAAAGTGGTTTTTTCAACATTAACACAAGTGCGAAAAGTGGTTTTTCAACACTATCACAAGTGCAAAAAGTGTTTTTTCCACACTAATACAAGTGCAAAAGTGGTTTCCTGCACCAACACAAGTGCGAAAAGTGGTTTTTCAACACTAACACAGGTGCGAAAAGTGGTTTTTCAACACTAACACAAGTGCGAAAAGTGGTTTTTCAACACTAACACAAGTGCGAAAAGTGGTTTTTCCACACTAATACAAGTGCAAAAGTGGTTTCCTGCACCAACACAAGTGCGAAAAGTGGTTTTTCAACACTAACACAAGTGCGAAAAGTGGTTTTTCAACACTATCACAAGTGCAAAAAGTGTTTTTTCCACACTAATACAAGTGCAAAAGTGGTTTCCTGCACCAACACAAGTGCGAAAAGTGGTTTTTCAACACTAATACAAGTGCGAAAAGTGGTTTTTCAACACTATCACAAGTGCAAAAAGTGTTTTTTCCACACTAATACAAGTGCAAAAGTGGTTTCCTGCACCAACACAAGTGCGAAAAGTGGTTTTTCAACACTAACACAAGTGCGAAAAGTGGTTTTTCAACACTAACACAAGTGCGAAAAGTGGTTTTTCAACACTAACACAAGTGCGAAAAGTGGTTTTTCCACACTAATACAAGTGCAAAAGTGGTTGCCTGCACCAACACAAGTGCGAAAAGTGGTTTTTCAACACTAACACAAGTGCGAAAAGTGGTTTTTCTGCACCAACACAAGTGCGAAAAGTGGTTTTTCAACACTAACACAAGTGCGAAAAGTGGTTTTTCAACACTAACACAAGTGCGAAAAGTGGTTTTTCAACACTAACACAAGTGCGAAAAGTGGTTTTTCCACACTAATACAAGTGCAAAAGTGGTTTCCTGCACTAACACAAGTTCGAAAAGTGATTTATCAACACTAAAACAAGTGCGAAAAGTGGTTTTTCAACACCAATACAAGTGCGAAAAGTGGTTTTTCCACACCAATACAAGTGCAAAAGTGGTTTCCTGCACCAACACAAGTGCGAAAAGTGGTTTTTCAACACTAACACAAGTGCGAAAAGTGGTTTTTCAACACTATCACAAGTGCGAAAAGTAGTTTTTCCACACTAATACAAGTGCAAAAGTGGTTTCCTGCACCAACACAAGTGCGAAAAGTGGTTTTTCAACACTAACACAAGTGCGAAAAGTGGTTTTTCAACACTAACACAAGTGCGAAAAGTGGTTTTTCCACACTAATACAAGTGCAAAAGTGGTTTCCTGCACTAACACAAGTGCGAAAAGTGGTTTTTCAACACTAACACAAGTGCGAAAAGTGGGTTTTCAACACTAACACAAGTGCGAAAAGTGTTTTTTCCACACTAATACAAGTGCAAAAGTGGTTTCCTGCACCAACACAAGTGCGAAAAGTGGTTTTTCAACACTAACACAAGTGCGAAAAGTGGTTTTTCAACACTATCACAAGTGCAAAAAGTGTTTTTTCCACACTAATACAAGTGCAAAAGTGGTTTCCTGCACCAACACAAGTGCGAAAAGTGGTTTTTCAACACTAACACAAGTGCAAAAAGTGGTTTTTCAACACTAACACAAGTGCGAAAAGTGGTTTTTCAACACTAACACAAGTGCAAAAAGTGGTTTTTCCACACTAATACAAGTGCAAAAGTGGTTTCCTGCACCAACACAAGTGCGAAAAGTGGTTTTTCAACACTAACACAAGTGCGAAAAGTGGTTTTTCAACACTATCACAAGTGCAAAAAGTGTTTTTTCCACACTAATACAAGTGCAAAAGTGGTTTCCTGCACCAACACAAGTGCGAAAAGTGGTTTTTCAACACTAACACAAGTGCGAAAAGTGGTTTTTCAACACTATCACAAGTGCAAAAAGTGTTTTTTCCACACTAATACAAGTGCAAAAGTGGTTTCCTGCACCAACACAAGTGCGAAAAGTGGTTTTTCAACACTAACACAAGTGCAAAAAGTGGTTTTTCAACACTAACACAAGTGCGAAAAGTGGTTTTTCCACACTAATACAAGTGCAAAAGTGGTTTCCTGCACAAACACAAGTGCGAAAAGTGGTTTTTCAACACTAACACAAGTGCGAAAAGTGGTTTTTCAACACTAACACAAGTGCGAAAAGTGGTTTTTCCACACTAATACAAGTGCAAAAGTGGTTGCCTGCACCAACACAAGTGCGAAAAGTGGTTTTTCAACACTAACACAAGTGCGAAAAGTGGTTTTTCTGCACCAACACAAGTGCAAAAAGTGGTTTTTCAACACTAACACAAGTGCGAAAAGTGGTTTTTCAACACTAACACAAGTGCGAAAAGTGGTTTTTCCACACTAATACAAGTGCAAAAGTGGTTTCCTGCACCAACACAAGTGCGAAAAGTGGTTTTTCAACACTAACACAAGTGCGAAAAGTGGTTTTTCAACACTATCACAAGTGCAAAAAGTGTTTTTTCCACACTAATACAAGTGCAAAAGTGGTTTCCTGCACCAACACAAGTGCGAAAAGTGGTTTTTCAACACTAACACAAGTGCGAAAAGTGGTTTTTCAACACTATCACAAGTGCAAAAAGTGTTTTTTCCACACTAATACAAGTGCAAAAGTGGTTTCCTGCACCAACACAAGTGCGAAAAGTGGTTTTTCAACACTAACACAAGTGCAAAAAGTGGTTTTTCAACACTAACACAAGTGCGAAAAGTGGTTTTTCCACACTAATACAAGTGCAAAAGTGGTTTCCTGCACAAACACAAGTGTGAAAAGTGGTTTTTCAACACTAACACAAGTGCGAAAAGTGGTTTTTCAACACTAACACAAGTGCGAAAAGTGGTTTTTCCACACTAATATAAGTGCAAAAGTGGTTGCCTGCACCAACACAAGTGCGAAAAGTGGTTTTTCAACACTAACACAAGTGCGAAAAGTGGTTTTTCTGCACCAACACAAGTGCAAAAAGTGGTTTTTCAACACTAACACAAGTGCGAAAAGTGGTTTTTCAACACTAACACAAGTGCGAAAAGTGGTTTTTCAACACTAACACAAGTGCGAAAAGTGGTTTTTCCACACTAATACAAGTGCAAAAGTGGTTTCCTGCACCAACACAAGTTCGAAAAGTGGTTTTTTCAACACTAACACAAGTGCGAAAAGTGGTTTTTCAACACTATCACAAGTGCAAAAAGTGTTTTTTCCACACTAATACAAGTGCAAAAGTGGTTTCCTGCACCAACACAAGTGCGAAAAGTGATTTATCTACACTAACGCAAGTGCGAAAAGTGGTTTTTCAACACTAACACAAGTGCGAAAAGTGGTTTTTCCACACCAATACAAGTGCAAAAGTGGTTTCCTGCACCAAGACAAGTGCGAAAAGTGGTTTTTCAACACTAACACAAGTGCGAAAAGTGGTTTTTCAACACTATCACAAGTGCGAAAAGTAGTTTTTCCACACTAATACAAGTGCAAAAGTGGTTTCCTGCACCAACACAAGTGCGAAAAGTGGTTTTTCAACACTAACACAAGTGCGAAAAGTGGTTTTTCAACACTAACACAAGTGCGAAAAGTGGTTTTTCCACACTAATACAAGAGCAAAAGTGGTTTCCTGCACTAACACAAGTGCGAAAAGTGGTTTTTCAACACTAACACAAGTGCGAAAAGTGGGTTTTCAACACTAACACAAGTGCGAAAAGTGTTTTTTCCACACTAATACAAGTGCAAAAGTGGTTTCCTGCACCAACACAAGTGCGAAAAGTGGTTTTTCAACACTAACACAAGTGCGAAAAGTGGTTTTTCAACACTAACACAAGTGCGAAAAGTGGTTTTTCAACACTAACACAAGTGCGAAAAGTGGTTTTTCAACACTAACACAAGTGCGAAAAGTGGTTTTTCAACACTAACACAAGTGCGAAAAGTGGTTTTTCCACACTAATACAAGTGCAAAAGTGGTTTCCTGCACCAACACAAGTGCGAAAAGTGGTTTTTCAACACTAACACAAGTGCGAAAAGTGGTTTTTAAACACTACAACAAGTGCAAAAAGTGTTTTTTCCACACTAATACAAGTGCAAAAGTGGTTTCCTGCACCAACACAAGTGCGAAAAGTGGTTTTTCAACACTAACACAAGTGCGAAAAGTGGTTTTTCAACACTAACACAAGTGCGAAAAGTGGTTTTTCCACACTAATACAAGTGCAAAAGTGGTTTCCTGCACCAACACAAGTGCGAAAAGTGGTTTTTCAACACTAACACAAGTGCGAAAAGTGGTTTTTCAACACTAACACAAGTGCGAAAAGTGGTTTTTCCACACTAATACAAGTGCAAAAGTGGTTTCCTGCACCAACACAAGTGCGAAAAGTGGTTTTTCAACACTAACACAAGTGCGAAAAGTGGTTTTTCAACACTATCACAAGTGCAAAAAGTGTTTTTTCCACACTAATACAAGTGCAAAAGTGGTTTCCTGCACCACCACAAGTGCGAAAAGTGGTTTTTCAACACTAACACAAGTGCAAAAAGTGGTTTTTCAACACTACCACAAGTGCGAAAAGTGGTTTTTCCACACTAATACAAGTGCAAAAGTGGTTTCCTGCACAAACACAAGTGCGAAAAGTGGTTTTTCAACACTAACACAAGTGCGAAAAGTGGTTTTTCAACACTAACACAAGTGCAAAAAGTGGTTTTTCCACACTAATACAAGTGCAAAAGTGGTTGCCTGCACCAACACAAGTGCGAAAAGTGGTTTTTCAACACTAACACAAGTGCGAAAAGTGGTTTTTCTGCACCAACACAAGTGCGAAAAGTGGTTTTTCAACACTAACACAAGTGCGAAAAGTGGTTTTTCAACACTAACACAAGTGCGAAAAGTGGTTTTTCAACACCAACACAAGTGCGAAAAGTGGTTTTTCCACACTAATACAAGTGCAAAAGTGGTTTCCTGCACCAACACAAGTGCGAAAAGTGATTTATCAACACTAACACAAGTGCGAAAAGTGGTTTTTCAACACTAACACAAGTGCGAAAAGTGGTTTTTCCACACCAATACAAGTGCAAAAGTGGTTTCCTGCACCAACACAAGTGCGAAAAGTGGTTTTTCAACACTAACACAAGTGCGAAAAGTGGTTTTTCAACACTATCACAAGTGCAAAAAGTGTTTTTTCCACACTAATACAAGTGCAAAAGTGGTTTCCTGCACCAACACAAGTGCGAAAAGTGGTTTTTCAACACTAACACAAGTGCAAAAAGTGGTTTTTCAACAGTAACACAAGTGCGAAAAGTGGTTTTCCACACTAATACAAGTGCAAAAGTGGTTTCCTGCACCAACACAAGTGCGAAAAGTGGTTTTTCAACACTAACACAAGTGCGAAAAGTGGTTTTTCAACACTAACACAAGTGCGAAAAGTGGTTTTTCCACACTAATACAAGTGCAAAAGTGGTTTCCTGCACCAACACAAGTGCGAAAAGTGGTTTTTCAACACTAACACAAGTGCGAAAAGTGGTTTTTCAGCACTAACACAAGTGCGAAAAGTGGTTTTTCAACACTAACACAAGTGCGAAAAGTGGTTTTTCAACACTATCACAAGTGCAAAAAGTGTTTTTTCCACGCTAATACAAGTGCAAAAGTGGTTTCCTGCACCAACACAAGTGTGAAAAGTGGTTTTTCAACACTAACACAAGTGCGAAAAGTGGTTTTTCAACACTAACACAAGTGCGAAAAGTGGTTTTTCAACACTAACGCAAGTGCGGAAAGTGGTTTTTCCACACTAATACAAGTTCAAAAGTGGTTTCCTGCACCAACACAAGTGCGAAAAGTGGTTTTTCAACACTAACACAAGTGCGAAAAGTGGTTTTTCAACACTATCACAAGTGCAAAAAGTGTTTTTTCCACACTAATACAAGTGCAAAAGTGGTTTCCTGCACCAACACAAGTGCGAAAAGTGGTTTTTCAACACTAACACAAGTGCGAAAAGTGGTTTTTCAACACTATCACAAGTGCAAAAAGTGTTTTTTCCACACTAATACAAGTGCAAAAGTGGTTTCCTGCACCAACACAAGTGCGGAAAGTGGTTTTTCAACACTAACACAAGTGCAAAAAGTGGTTTTTCAACACTAACACAAGTGCAAAAAGTGGTTTTCCACACTAATTCAAGTGCAAAAGTGGTTTCCTGCACAAACACAAGTGCGAAAAGTGGTTTTTCAACACTAACACAAGTGCGAAAAGTGGTTTTTCAACACTAACACAAGTGCGAAAAGTGGTTTTTCAACACTAACACATGTGCGAAAAGTGGTTTTTCCACACTAATACAAGTGCAAAAGTGGTTTCCTGCACCAACACAAGTGCGAAAAGTGGTTTATCAACACTAACACAAGTGCGAAAAGTGGTTTTTCAACACTAATACAAGTGCGAAAAGTGGTTTTTCCACACTAATACAAGTGCAAAAGTGGTTTCCTGCACCAACACAAGTGCGAAAAGTGGTTTTTCAACACTAACACAAGTGCGAAAAGTGGTTTTTCAACACTAACACAAGTGCGAAAAGTGGTTTTTCAACACTAACACAAGTGCGAAAAGTGGTTTTTCCACACTAATACAAGTGCAAAAGTGGTTTCCTGCACCAACACAAGTTCGAAAAGTGGTTTTTTCAACATTAACACAAGTGCGAAAAGTGGTTTTTCAACACTATCACAAGTGCAAAAAGTGTTTTTTCCACACTAATACAAGTGCAAAAGTGGTTTCCTGCACCAACACAAGTGCGAAAAGTGGTTTTTCAACACTAACACAAGTGCGAAAAGTGGTTTTTCAACACTAACACAAGTGCGAAAAGTGGTTTTTCAACACTAACACAAGTGCGAAAAGTGGTTTTTCCACACTAATACAAGTGCAAAAGTGGTTTCCTGCACCAACACAAGTGCGAAAAGTGGTTTTTCAACACTAACACAAGTGCGAAAAGTCGTTTTTCAACACTATCACAAGTGCAAAAAGTGTTTTTTCCACACTAATACAAGTGCAAAAGTGGTTTCCTGCACCAACACAAGTGCGAAAAGTGGTTTTTCAACACTAATACAAGTGCGAAAAGTGGTTTTTCAACACTATCACAAGTGCAAAAAGTGTTTTTTCCACACTAATACAAGTGCAAAAGTGGTTTCCTGCACCAACCCAAGTGCGAAAAGTGGTTTTTCAACACTAACACAAGTGCGAAAAGTGGTTTTTCAACACTAACACAAGTGCGAAAAGTGGTTTTTCAACACTAACACAAGTGCGAAAAGTGGTTTTTCCACACTAATACAAGTGCAAAAGTGGTTGCCTGCACCAACACAAGTGCGAAAAGTGGTTTTTCAACACTAACACAAGTGCGAAAAGTGGTTTGTCTGCACCAACACAAGTGCGAAAAGTGGTTTTTCAACACTAACACAAGTGCGAAAAGTGGTTTTTCAACACTAACACAAGTGCGAAAAGTGGTTTTTCAACACTAACACAAGTGCGAAAAGTGGTTTTTCCACACTAATACAAGTGCAAAAGTGGTTTCCTGCACCAACACAAGTTCGAAAAGTGATTTATCAACACTAACACAAGTGCGAAAAGTGGTTTTTCAACACTAACACAAGTGCGAAAAGTGGTTTTTCCACACCAATACAAGTGCAAAAGTGGTTTCCTGCACCAACACAAGTGCGAAAAGTGGTTTTTCAACACTAACACAAGTGCGAAAAGTGGTTTTTCAACACTATCACAAGTGCGAAAAGTAGTTTTTCCACACTAATACAAGTGCAAAAGTGGTTTCCTGCACCAACACAAGTGCGAAAAGTGGTTTTTCAACACTAACACAAGTGCGAAAAGTGGTTTTTCAACACTAACACAAGTGCGAAAAGTGGTTTTTCAACACTAACACAAGTGCGAAAAGTGGTTTTTCAACACTAACACAAGTGCGAAAAGTGGTTTTTCCACACTAATACAAGTGCAAAAGTGGTTTCCTGCACCAACACAAGTTCGAAAAGTGGTTTTTTCAACACTAACACAAGTGCGAAAAGTGGTTTTTCAACACTATCACAAGTGCAAAAAGTGTTTTTTCCACACTAATACAAGTGCAAAAGTGGTTTCCTGCACCAACACAAGTGCGAAAAGTGATTTATCTACACTAACGCAAGTGCGAAAAGTGGTTTTTCAACACTAACACAAGTGCGAAAAGTGGTTTTTCCACACCAATACAAGTGCAAAAGTGGTTTCCTGCACCAAGACAAGTGCGAAAAGTGGTTTTTCAACACTAACACAAGTGCGAAAAGTGGTTTTTCAACACTATCACAAGTGCGAAAAGTAGTTTTTCCACACTAATACAAGTGCAAAAGTGGTTTCCTGCACCAACACAAGTGCGAAAAGTGGTTTTTCAACACTAACACAAGTGCGAAAAGTGGTTTTTCAACACTAACACAAGTGCGAAAAGTGGTTTTTCCACACTAATACAAGTGAAAAAGTGGTTTCCTGCACTAACACAAGTGCGAAAAGTGGTTTTTCAACACTAACACAAGTGCGAAAAGTGGGTTTTCAACACTAACACAAGTGCGAAAAGTGTTTTTTCCACACTAATACAAGTGCAAAAGTGGTTTCCTGCACCAACACAAGGGCGAAAAGTGGTTTTTCAACACTAACACAAGTGCGAAAAGTGGTTTTTCAACACTATCACAAGTGCAAAAAGTGTTTTTTCCACACTAATACAAGTGCAAAAGTGGTTTCCTGCACCAACACAAGTGCGAAAAGTGGTTTTTCAACACTAACACAAGTGCGAAAAGTGGTTTTTCAACACTAACACAAGTGCGAAAAGTGGTTTTTCAACACTAACACAAGTGCGAAAAGTGGTTTTTCCACACTAATACAAGTGCAAAAGTGGTTTCCTGCACCAACACAAGTGCGAAAAGTGGTTTTTCAACACTAACACAAGTGCGAAAAGTGGTTTTTCAACACTACAACAAGTGCAAAAAGTGTTTTTTCCACACTAATACAAGTGCAAAAGTGGTTTCCTGCACCAACACAAGTGCGAAATGTGGTTTTTCAACACTAACACAAGTGCGAAAAGTGGTTTTTCAACACTAACACAAGTGCGAAAAGTGGTTTTTCCACACTAATACAAGTGCAAAAGTGGTTTCCTGCACCAACACAAGTGCGAAAAGTGGTTTTTCAACACTAACACAAGTGCGAAAAGTGGTTTTTCAACACTAACACAAGTGCGAAAAGTGGTTTTTCAACACTAACACAAGTGCGAAAAGTGGTTTTTCCACACTAATACAAGTGCAAAAGTGGTTGCCTGCACCAACACAAGTGCGAAAAGTGGTTTTTCAACACTAACACAAGTGCGAAAAGTGGTTTTTCTGCACCAACACAAGTGCGAAAAGTGGTTTTTCAACACTAACACAAGTGCGAAAAGTGGTTTTTCAACACTAACACAAGTGCGAAAAGTGGTTTTTCAACACTAACACAAGTGCGAAAAGTGGTTTTTCCACACTAATACAAGTGCAAAAGTGGTTTCCTGCACCAACACCAGTTCGAAAAGTGATTTATCAACACTAACACAAGTGCGAAAAGTGGTTTTTCAACACTAACACAAGTGCGAAAAGTGGTTTTTCCACACCAATACAAGTGCAAAAGTGGTTTCCTGCACCAACACAAGTGCGAAAAGTGGTTTTTCAACACTAACACAAGTGCGAAAAGTGGTTTTTCAACACTATCACAAGTGCGAAAAGTAGTTTTTCCACACTAATACAAGTGCAAAAGTGGTTTCCTGCACCAACACAAGTGCGAAAAGTGGTTTTTCAACACTAACACAAGTGCGAAAAGTGGTTTTTCAACACTAACACAAGTGCGAAAAGTGGTTTTTCAACACTAACACAAGTGCGAAAAGTGGTTTTTCAACACTAACACAAGTGCGAAAAGTGGTTTTTCCACACTAATACAAGTGCAAAAGTGGTTTCCTGCACCAACACAAGTTCGAAAAGTGGTTTTTTCAACACTAACACAAGTGCGAAAAGTGGTTTTTCAACACTATCACAAGTGCAAAAAGTGTTTTT
This sequence comes from Myxine glutinosa, assembly GCF_964187855.1. NCBI lineage: Eukaryota > Metazoa > Chordata > Myxini > Myxiniformes > Myxinidae > Myxine > Myxine glutinosa. The sequence continues at coordinate 77,947 of NW_027617145.1, forward strand.
TCCACACTAATACAAGTGCAAAAGTGGTTTCCTGCACCAACACAAGTGCGAAAAGTGATTTATCTACACTAACGCAAGTGCGAAAAGTGGTTTTTCAACACTAACACAAGTGCGAAAAGTGGTTTTTCCACACCAATACAAGTGCAAAAGTGGTTTCCTGCACCAAGACAAGTGCGAAAAGTGGTTTTTCAACACTAACACAAGTGCGAAAAGTGGTTTTTCAACACTATCACAAGTGCGAAAAGTAGTTTTTCCACACAAATACAAGTGCAAAAGTGGTTTCCTGCACCAACACAAGTGCGAAAAGTGGTTTTTCAACACTAACACAAGTGCGAAAAGTGGTTTTTCAACACTAACACAAGTGCGAAAAGTGGTTTTTCCACACTAATACAAGTGCAAAAGTGGTTTCCTGCACTAACACAAGTGCGAAAAGTGGTTTTTCAACACTAACACAAGTGCGAAAAGTGGGTTTTCAACACTAACACAAGTGCGAAAAGTGTTTTTTCCACACTAATACAAGTGCAAAAGTGGTTTCCTGCACCAACACAAGTGCGAAAAGTGGTTTTTCAACACTAACACAAGTGCGAAAAGTGGTTTTTCAACACTATCACAAGTGCAAAAAGTGTTTTTTCCACACTAATACAAGTGCAAAAGTGGTTTCCTGCACCAACACAAGTGCGAAAAGTGGTTTTTCAACACTAACACAAGTGCGAAAAGTGGTTTTTCAACACTAACACAAGTGCGAAAAGTGGTTTTTCAACACTAACACAAGTGCGAAAAGTGGTTTTTCCACACTAATACAAGTGCAAAAGTGGTTTCCTGCACCAACACAAGTGCGAAAAGTGGTTTTTCAACACTAACACAAGTGCGAAAAGTGGTTTTTCAACACTACAACAAGTGCAAAAAGTGTTTTTTCCACACTAATACAAGTGCAAAAGTGGTTTCCTGCACCAACACAAGTGCGAAATGTGGTTTTTCAACACTAACACAAGTGCGAAAAGTGGTTTTTCAACACTAACACAAGTGCGAAAAGTGGTTTTTCCACACTAATACAAGTGCAAAAGTGGTTTCCTGCACCAACACAAGTGCGAAAAGTGGTTTTTCAACACTAACACAAGTGCGAAAAGTGGTTTTTCAACACTAACACAAGTGCGAAAAGTGTTTTTTCCACACTAATACAAGTGCAAAAGTGGTTTCCTGCACCAACACAAGTGCGAAAAGTGGTTTTTCAACACTAACACAAGTGCGAAAAGTGGTTTTTCAACACTATCACAAGTGCAAAAAGTGTTTTTTCCACACTAATACAAGTGCAAAAGTGGTTTCCTGCACCACCACAAGTGCGAAAAGTGGTTTTTCAACACTAACACAAGTGCAAAAAGTGGTTTTTCAACACTAACACAAGTGCGAAAAGTGGTTTTTCCACACTAATACAAGTGCAAAAGTGGTTTCCTGCACAAACACAAGTGCGAAAAGTGGTTTTTCAACACTAACACAAGTGCGAAAAGTGGTTTTTCAACACTAACACAAGTGCGAAAAGTGGTTTTTCCACACTAATACAAGTGCAAAAGTGGTTGCCTGCACCAACACAAGTGCGAAAAGTGGGTTTTCAACACTAACACAAGTGCGAAAAGTGGTTTTTCTGCACCAACACAAGTGCGAAAAGTGGTTTTTCAACACTAACACAAGTGCGAAAAGTGGTTTTTCAACACTAACACAAGTGCGAAAAGTGGTTTTTCAACACCAACACAAGTGCGAAAAGTGGTTTTTCCACACTAATACAAGTGCAAAAGTGGTTTCCTGCACCAACACAAGTTCGAAAAGTGGTTTTTTCAACACTAACACAAGTGCGAAAAGTGGTTTTTCAACACTATCACAAGTGCAAAAAGTGTTTTTTCCACACTAATACAAGTGCAAAAGTGGTTTCCTGCACCAACACAAGTGCGAAAAGTGATTTATCAACACTAACACAAGTGCGAAAAGTGGTTTTTCAACACTAACACAAGTGCGAAAAGTGGTTTTTCCACACCAATACAAGTGCAAAAGTGGTTTCCTGCACCAACACAAGTGCGAAAAGTGGTTTTTCAGCACTAACACAAGTGCGAAAAGTGGTTTTTCAACACTATCACAAGTGCAAAAAGTGTTTTTTCCACACTAATACAAGTGCAAAAGTGGTTTCCTGCACCAACACAAGTGCGAAAAGTGGTTTTTCAACACTAACACAAGTGCAAAAAGTGGTTTTTCAACAGTAACACAAGTGCGAAAAGTGGTTTTCCACACTAATACAAGTGCAAAAGTGGTTTCCTGCACCAACACAAGTGCGAAAAGTGGTTTTTCAACACTAACACAAGTGCGAAAAGTGGTTTTTCAACACTAACACAAGTGCGAAAAGTGGTTTTTCAACACTAATACAAGTGCGAAAAGTGGTTTTTCCACACTAATACAAGTGCAAAAGTGGTTTCCTGCACCAACACAAGTGCGAAAAGTGGTTTTTCAACACTAACACAAGTGCGAAAAGTGGTTTTTCAACACTAACACAAGTGCGAAAAGTGGTTTTTCAACACTAACACAAGTGCGAAAAGTGGTTTTTCCACACTAATACAAGTGCAAAAGTGGTTTCCTGCACAAACACAAGTTCGAAAAGTGGTTTTTTCAACATTAACACAAGTGCGAAAAGTGGTTTTTCAACACTATCACAAGTGCAAAAAGTGTTTTTTCCACACTAATACAAGTGCAAAAGTGGTTTCCTGCACCAACACAAGTGCGAAAAGTGGTTTTTCAACACTAACACAAGTGCGAAAAGTGGTTTTTCAACACTAACACAAGTGCGAAAAGTGGTTTTTCAACACTAACACAAGTGCGAAAAGTGGTTTTTCCACACTAATACAAGTGCAAAAGTGGTTTCCTGCACCAACACAAGTGCGAAAAGTGGTTTTTCAACACTAACACAAGTGCGAAAAGTCGTTTTTCAACACTATCACAAGTGCAAAAAGTGTTTTTTCCACACTAATACAAGTGCAAAAGTGGTTTCCTGCACCAACACAAGTGCGAAAAGTGGTTTTTCAACACTAATACAAGTGCGAAAAGTGGTTTTTCAACACTATCACAAGTGCAAAAAGTGTTTTTTCCACACTAATACAAGTGCAAAAGTGGTTTCCTGCACCAACACAAGTGCGAAAAGTGGTTTTTCAACACTAACACAAGTGCGAAAAGTGGTTTTTCAACACTAACACAAGTGCGAAAAGTGGTTTTTCAACACTAACACAAGTGCGAAAAGTGGTTTTTCCACACTAATACAAGTGCAAAAGTGGTTGCCTGCACCAACACAAGTGCGAAAAGTGGTTTTTCAACACTAACACAAGTGCGAAAAGTGGTTTTTCTGCACCAACAAAAGTGCGAAAAGTGGTTTTTCAACACTAACACAAGTGCGAAAAGTGGTTTTTCAACACTAACACAAGTGCGAAAAGTGGTTTTTCAACACTAACACAAGTGCGAAAAGTGGTTTTTCCACACTAATACAAGTGCAAAAGTGGTTTCCTGCACCAACACAAGTTCGAAAAGTGATTTATCAACACTAACACAAGTGCGAAAAGTGGTTTTTCAACACTAACACAAGTGCGAAAAGTGGTTTTTCCACACCAATACAAGTGCAAAAGTGGTTTCCTGCACCAACACAAGTGCGAAAAGTGGTTTTTCAACACTAACACAAGTGCGAAAAGTGGTTTTTCAACACTATCACAAGTGCGAAAAGTAGTTTTTCCACACTAATACAAGTGCAAAAGTGGTTTCCTGCACCAACACAAGTGCGAAAAGTGGTTTTTCAACACTAACACAAGTGCGAAAAGTGGTTTTTCAACACTAACACAAGTGCGAAAAGTGGTTTTTCCACACTAATACAAGTGCAAAAGTGGTTTCCTGCACTAACACAAGTGCGAAAAGTGGTTTTTCAACACTAACACAAGTGCGAAAAGTGGGTTTTCAACACTAACACAAGTGCGAAAAGTGTTTTTTCCACACTAATACAAGTGCAAAAGTGGTTTCCTGCACCAACACAAGTGCGAAAAGTGGTTTTTCAACACTAACACAAGTGCGAAAAGTGGTTTTTCAACACTATCACAAGTGCAAAAAGTGTTTTTTCCACACTAATACAAGTGCAAAAGTGGTTTCCTGCACCAACACAAGTGCGAAAAGTGGTTTTTCAACACTAACACAAGTGCGAAAAGTGGTTTTTCAACACTAACACAAGTGCGAAAAGTGGTTTTTCAACACTAACACAAGTGCGAAAAGTGGTTTTTCCACACTAATACAAGTGCAAAAGTGGTTTCCTGCACCAACACAAGTCCGAAAAGTGGTTTTTCAACACTAACACAAGTGCGAAAAGTAGTTTTTCAACACTATCACAAGTGCAAAAAGTGTTTTTTCCACACTAATACAAGTGCAAAAGTGGTTTCCTGCACCAACACAAGTGCGAAAAGTGGTTTTTCAACACTAACACAAGTGCGAAAAGTGGTTTTTCAACACTATCACAAGTGCAAAAAGTTTTTTTTCCACACTAATACAAGTGCAAAAGTGGTTTCCTGCACCAACACAAGTGCGAAAAGTGGTTTTTCAACACTAACACAAGTGCAAAAAGTGGTTTTTCAACACTAACACAAGTGCGAAAAGTGGTTTTTCCGCACTAATACAAGTGCAAAAGTGGTTTCCTGCACAAACAAAAGTGCGAAAAGTGGTTTTTCAACACTAACACAAGTGCGAAAAGTGGTTTTTCAACACTAACACAAGTGCGAAAAGTGGTTTTTCCACACTAATACAAGTGCAAAAGTGGTTGCCTGCACCAACACAAGTGCGAAAAGTGGTTTTTCAACACTAACACAAGTGCGAAAAGTGGTTTTTCTGCACCAACACAAGTGCAAAAAGTGGTTTTTCAACACTAACACAAGTGCGAAAAGTGGTTTTTCAACACTAACACAAGTGCGAAAAGTGGTTTTTCAAAACTAACACAAGTGCGAAAAGTGGTTTTTCCACACTAATACAAGTGCAAAAGTGGTTTCCTGCACCAACACAAGTTCGAAAAGTGGTTTTTTCAACACTAACACAAGTGCGAAAAGTGGTTTTTCAACACTATCACAAGTGCAAAAAGTGTTTTTTCCACACTAATACAAGTGCAAAAGTGGTTTCCTGCACCAACACAAGTGCGAAAAGTGATTTATCTACACTAACGCAAGTGCGAAAAGTGGTTTTTCAACACTAACACAAGTGCGAAAAGTGGTTTTTCCACACCAATACAAGTGCAAAAGTGGTTTCCTGCACCAAAACAAGTGCGAAAAGTGGTTTTTCAACACTAACACAAGTGCGAAAAGTGGTTTTTCAACACTATCACAAGTGCAAAAAGTGTTTTTTCCACACTAATACAAGTGCAAAAGTGGTTTCCTGCACCAACACAAGTGCGAAAAGTGGTTTTTCAACACTAACACAAGTGCAAAAAGTGTTTTTTCAACAGTAACACAAGTGCGAAAAGTGGTTTTTCCACACTAATACAAGTGCAAAAGTGGTTTCCTGCACCAACACAAGTGCGAAAAGTGGTTTTTCAACACTAACACAAGTGCGAAAAGTGGTTTTTCCACACTAATACAAGTGCAAAAGTGGTTTCCTGCACCAACACAAGTGCGAAAAGTGGTTTTTCAACACTAACACAAGTGCGAAAAGTGGTTTTTCAACACTAACACAAGTGCGAAAAGTGGTTTTTCAACACTAACACAAGTGCGAAAAGTGGTTTTTCAACACTATCACAAGTGCAAAAAGTGTTTTTTCCACACTAATACAAGTGCAAAAGTGGTTTCCTGCACCAACACAAGTGTGAAAAGTGGTTTTTCAACACTAACACAAGTGCGAAAAGTGGTTTTTCAACACTAACACAAGTGCGAAAAGTGGTTTTTCAACACTAACACAAGTGCGAAAAGTGGTTTTTCCACACTAATACAAGTGCAAAAGTGGTTTCCTGCACCAACACAAGTGCGAAAAGTGGTTTTTCAACACTAACACAAGTGCGAAAAGTGGTTTTTCAACACTATCACAAGTGCAAAAAGTGTTTTTTCCACACTAATACAAGTGCAAAAGTGGTTTCCTGCACCAACACAAGTGCGAAAAGTGGTTTTTCAACACTAACACAAGTGCGAAAAGTGGTTTTTCAACACTATCACAAGTGCAAAAAGTGTTTTTTCCACACTAATACAAGTGCAAAAGTGGTTTCCTGCACCAACACAAGTGCGAAAAGTGGTTTTTCAACACTAACACAAGTGCGAAAAGTGGTTTTTCCACACTAATACAAGTGCAAAAGTGGTTTCCTGCACCAACACAAGTTCGAAAAGTGATTTATCAACACTAACACAAGTGCGAAAAGTGGTTTTTCAACACTAACACAAGTGCGAAAAGTGGTTTTTCCACACCAATACAAGTGCAAAAGTGGTTTCCTGCACCAACACAAGTGCGAAAAGTGGTTTTTCAACACTAACACAAGTGCGAAAAGTGGGTTTTCAACACTATCACAAGTGCGAAAAGTAGTTTTTCCACACTAATACAAGTGCAAAAGTGGTTTCCTGCACCAACACAAGTGCGAAAAGTGGTTTTTCAACACTAACACAAGTGCGAAAAGTGGTTTTTCAACACTAACACAAGTGCGAAAAGTGGTTTTTCCACACTAATACAAGTGCAAAAGTGGTTTCTTGCACTAACACAAGTGCGAAAAGTGGTTTTTCAACACTAACACAAGTGCGAAAAGTGGGTTTTCAACACTAACACAAGTGCGAAAAGTGTTTTTTCCACACTAATACAAGTGCAAAAGTGGTTTCCTGCACCAACACAAGTGCGAAAAGTGGTTTTTCAACACTAACACAAGTGCGAAAAGTGGTTTTTCAACACTATTACAAGTGCAAAAAGTGTTTTTTCCACACTAATACAAGTGCAAAAGTGGTTTCCTGCACCAACACAAGTGCGAAAAGTGGTTTTTCAACACTAACACAAGTGTGAAAAGTGGTTTTTCAACACTAACACAAGTGCGAAAAGTGGTTTTTCAACACTAACACAAGTGCGAAAAGTGGTTTTTCCACACTAATACAAGTGCAAAAGTGGTTTCCTGCACCAACACAAGTGCGAAAAGTGGTTTTTCAACACTAACACAAGTGCGAAAAGTGGTTTTTCAACACTATCACAAGTGCAAAAAGTGTTTTTTCCACACTAATACAAGTGCAAAAGTGGTTTCCTGCACCAACACAAGTGCGAAAAGTGGTTTTTCAACACTAACACAAGTGCGAAAAGTGGTTTTTCAACACTATCACAAGTGCAAAAAGTGTTTTTTCCACACTAATACAAGTGCAAAAGTGGTTTCCTGCACCAACACAAGTGCGAAAAGTGGTTTTTCAACACTAACACAAGTGCAAAAAGTGGTTTTTCAACACTAACACAAGTGCGAAAAGTGGTTTTCCACACTAATACAAGTGCAAAAGTGGTTTCCTGCACAAACACAAGTGCGAAAAGTGGTTTTTCAACACTAACACAAGTGCGAAAAGTGGTTTTTCAACACTAACACAAGTGCGAAAAGTGGTTTTTCCACACTAATACAAGTGCAAAAGTGGTTGCCTGCACCAACACAAGTGCGAAAAGTGGTTTTTCAACACTAACACAAGTGCGAAAAGTGGTTTTTCTGCACCAACACAAGTGCAAAAAGTGGTTTTTCAACACTAACACAAGTGCGAAAAGTGGTTTTTCAACACTAACACAAGTGCGAAAAGTGGTTTTTCAACACTAACACAAGTGCGAAAAGTGGTTTTTCCACACTAATACAAGTGCAAAAGTGGTTTCCTGCACCAACACAAGTTCGAAAAGTGGTTTTTTCAACACTAACACAAGTGCGAAAAGTGGTTTTTCAACACTATCACAAGTGCAAAAAGTGTTTTTTCCACACTAATACAAGTGCAAAAGTGGTTTCCTGCACCAACACAAGTGCGAAAAGTGATTTATCTACACTAACGCAAGTGCGAAAAGTGGTTTTTCAACACTAACACAAGTGCGAAAAGTGGTTTTTCCACACCAATACAAGTGCAAAAGTGGTTTCCTGCACCAAAACAAGTGCGAAAAGTGGTTTTTCAACACTAACACAAGTGCGAAAAGTGGTTTTTCAACACTATCACAAGTGCAAAAAGTGTTTTTTCCACACTAATACAAGTGCAAAAGTGGTTTCCTGCACCAACACAAGTGCGAAAAGTGGTTTTTCAACACTAACACAAGTGCAAAAAGTGTTTTTTCAACAGTAACACAAGGGCGAAAAGTGGTTTTTCCACACTAATACAAGTGCAAAAGTGGTTTCCTGCACCAACACAAGTGCGAAAAGTGGTTTTTCAACACTAACACAGGTGCGAAAAGTGGTTTTTCCACACTAATACAAGTGCAAAAGTGGTTTCCTGCACCAACACAAGTGCGAAAAGTGGTTTTTCAACACTAACACAAGTGCGAAAAGTGGTTTTTCAACACTAACACAAGTGCGAAAAGTGGTTTTTCAACACTAACACAAGTGCGAAAAGTGGTTTTTCAACACTATCACAAGTGCAAAAAGTGTTTTTTCCACACTAATACAAGTGCAAAAGTGGTTTCCTGCACCAACACAAGTGTGAAAAGTGGTTTTTCAACACTAACACAAGTGCGAAAAGTGGTTTTTCAACACTAACACAAGTGCGAAAAGTGGTTTTTCAACACTAACACAAGTGCGAAAAGTGGTTTTTCCACACTAATACAAGTGCAAAAGTGGTTTCCTGCACCAACACAAGTGCGAAAAGTGGTTTTTCAACACTAACACAAGTGCGAAAAGTGGTTTTTCAACACTATCACAAGTGCAAAAAGTGTTTTTTCCACACTAATACAAGTGCAAAAGTGGTTTCCTGCACCAACACAAGTGCGAAAAGTGGTTTTTCAACACTAACACAAGTGCGAAAAGTGGTTTTTCAACACTATCACAAGTGCAAAAAGTGTTTTTTCCACACTAATACAAGTGCAAAAGTGGTTTCCTGCACCAACACAAGTGCGGAAAGTGGTTTTTCAACACTAACACAAGTGCAAAAAGTGGTTTTTCAACACTAACACAAGTGCAAAAAGTGGTTTTTCCACACTAATTCAAGTGCAAAAGTGGTTTCCTGCACAAAGACAAGTGCGAAAAGTGGTTTTTCAACACTAACACAAGTGCGAAAAGTGGTTTTTCAACACTAACACAAGTGCGAAAAGTGGTTTTTCAACACTAACACAAGTGCGAAAAGTGGTTTTTCCACACTAATACAAGTGCAAAAGTGGTTTCCTGCACCAACACAAGTGCGAAAAGTGGTTTATCAACACTAACACAAGTGCGAAAAGTGGTTTTTCAACACTAATACAAGTGCGAAAAGTGGTTTTTCCACACTAATACAAGTGCAAAAGTGGTTTCCTGCACCAACACAAGTGCGAAAAGTGGTTTTTCAACACTAACACAAGTGCGAAAAGTGGTTTTTCAACACTAACACAAGTGCGAAAAGTGGTTTTTCAACACTAACACAAGTGCGAAAAGTGGTTTTTCCACACTAATACAAGTGCAAAAGTGGTTTCCTGCACCAACACAAGTTCGAAAAGTGGTTTTTTCAACACTAACACAAGTGCGAAAAGTGGTTTTTCAACACTATCACAAGTGCAAAAAGTGTTTATTCCACACTAATACAAGTGCAAAAGTGGTTTCCTGCACCAACACAAGTGCGAAAAGTGGTTTTTCAACACTAACACAAGTGCGAAAAGTGGTTTTTCAACACTAACACAAGTGCGAAAAGTGGTTTTTCAACACTAACACAAGTGCGAAAAGTGGTTTTTCCACACTAATACAAGTGCAAAAGTGGTTTCCTGCACCAACACAAGTGCGAAAAGTGGTTTTTCAACACTAACACAAGTGCGAAAAGTGGTTTTTCAACACTATCACAAGTGCAAAAAGTGTTTTTTCCACACTAATACAAGTGCAAAAGTGGTTTCCTGCACCAACACAAGTGCGAAAAGTGGTTTTTCAATGCTAACACAAGTGCGAAAAGTGGTTTTTCAACACTAACACAAGTGCGAAAAGTGGTTTTTCCACACTAATACAAGTGCAAAAGTGGTTGCCTGCACCAACACAAGTGCGAAAAGTGGTTTTTCAACACTAACACAAGTGCGAAAAGTGGTTTTTCAACACTAACACAAGTGCGAAAAGTGGTTTTTCCACACTAATACAAGTGCAAAAGTGGTTGCCTGCACCAACACAAGTGCGAAAAGTGGTTTTTCAACACTAACACAAGTGCGAAAAGTGGTTTTTCTGCACCAACACAAGTGCGAAAAGTGGTTTTTCAACACTAACACAAGTGCGAAAAGTGGTTTTTCAACACTAACACAAGTGCGAAAAGTGGTTTTTCAACACTAACACAAGTGCGAAAAGTGCTTTTTCCACACTAATACAAGTGCAAAAGTGGTTTCCTGCACCAACACAAGTTCGAAAAGTGGTTTTTTCAACACTAACACAAGTGCGAAAAGTGGTTTTTCAACACTATCACAAGTGCAAAAAGTGTTTTTTCCACACTAATACAAGTGCAAAAGTGGTTTCCTGCACCAACACAAGTGCGAAAAGTGATTTATCAACACTAACACAAGTGCGAAAAGTGGTTTTTCAACACTAACACAAGTGCGAAAAGTGGTTTTTCCACACCAATACAAGTGCAAAAGTGGTTTCCTGCACCAACACAAGTGCGAAAAGTGGTTTTTCAACACTAACACAAATGCGAAAAGTGGTTTTTCAACACTATCACAAGTGCAAAAAGTGTTTTTTCCACACTAATACAAGTGCAAAAGTGGTTTCCTGCACCAACACAAGTGCGAAAAGTGGTTTTTCAACACTAACACAAGTGCAAAAAGTGTTTTTTCAACAGTAACACAAGTGCGAAAAGTGGTTTTTCCACACTAATACAAGTGCAAAAGTGGTTTCCTGCACCAACACAAGTGCGAAAAGTGGTTTTTCAACACTAACACAAGTGCGAAAAGTGGTTTTTCAACACTAACACAAGTGCGAAAAGTGGTTTTTCCACACTAATACAAGTGCAAAAGTGGTTTCCTGCACCAACACAAGTGCGAAAAGTGGTTTTTCAACACTAACACAAGTGCGAAAAGTGGTTTTTCAACACTAACACAAGTGCGAAATGTGGTTTTTCAACACTAACACAAGTGCGAAAAGTGGTTTTTCAACACTATCACAAGTGCAAAAAGTGTTTTTTCCACACTAATACAAGTGCAAAAGTGGTTTCCTGCACCAACACAAGTGTGAAAAGTGGTTTTTCAACACTAACACAAGTGCGAAAAGTGGTTTTTCAACACTAACACAAGTGCGAAAAGTGGTTTTTCAACACTAACACAAGTGCGAAAAGTGGTTTTTCCACACTAATACAAGTGCAAAAGTGGTTTCCTGCACCAACACAAGTGCGAAAAGTGGTTTTTCAACACTAACACAAGTGCGAAAAGTGGTTTTTCAACACTATCACAAGTGTAAAAAGTGTTTTTTCCACACTAATACAAGTGCAAAAGTGGTTTCCTGCACCAACACAAGTGCGAAAAGTGGTTTTTCAACACTAACACAAGTGCGAAAAGTGGTTTTTCAACACTATCACAAGTGCAAAAAGTGTTTTTTCCACACTAATACAAGTGCAAAAGTGGTTTCCTGCACCAACACAAGTGCGGAAAGTGGTTTTTCAACACTAACACAAGTGCAAAAAGTGGTTTTTCAACACTAACACAAGTGCGAAAAGTGGTTTTTCAACACTAACACAAGTGCGAAAAGTGGTTTTTCAACACTAATACAAGTGCGAAAAGTGGTTTTTCCACACTAATACAAGTGCAAAAGTGGTTTCCTGCACCAACACAAGTGCGAAAAGGGTTTTTCAACACTAACACAAGTGCGAAAAGTGGTTTTTCAACACTAACACAAGTGCGAAAAGTGGTTTTTCAACACTAACACAAGTGCGAAAAGTGGTTTTTCCACACTAATACAAGTGCAAAAGTGGTTTCCTGCACCAACACAAGTTCGAAAAGTGGTTTTTTCAACACTAACACAAGTGCGAAAAGTGGTTTTTCAACACTATCACAAGTGCAAAAAGTGTTTATTCCACACTAATACAAGTGCAAAAGTGGTTTCCTGCACCAACACAAGTGCGAAAAGTGGTTTTTCAACACTAACACAAGTGCGAAAAGTGGTTTTTCAACACTAACACAAGTGCGAAAAGTGGTTTTTCAACACTAACACAAGTGCGAAAAGTGGTTTTTCCACACTAATACAAGTGCAAAAGTGGTTTCCTGCACCAACACAAGTGCGAAAAGTGGTTTTTCAACACTAACACAAGTGCGAAAAGTGGTTTTTCAACACTATCACAAGTGCAAAAAGTGTTTTTTCCACACTAATACAAGTGCAAAAGTGGTTTCCTGCACCAACACAAGTGCGAAAAGTGGTTTTTCAACGCTAACACAAGTGCGAAAAGTGGTTTTTCAACACTAACACAAGTGCGAAAAGTGGTTTTTTCCACACTAATACAAGTGCAAAAGTGGTTGCCTGCACCAACACAAGTGCGAAAAGTGGTTTTTCAACACTAACACAAGTGCGAAAAGTGGTTTTTCAACACTAACACAAGTGCGAAAAGTGGTTTTTCCACACTAATACAAGTGCAAAAGTGGTTGCCTGCACCAACACAAGTGCGAAAAGTGGTTTTTCAACACTAACACAAGTGCGAAAAGTGGTTTTTCTGCACCAACACAAGTGCGAAAAGTGGTTTTTCAACACTAACACAAGTGCGAAAAGTGGTTTTTCAACACTAACACAAGTGCGAAAAGTGGTTTTTCAACACTAACACAAGTGCGAAAAGTGCTTTTTCCACACTAATACAAGTGCAAAAGTGGTTTCCTGCACCAACACAAGTTCGAAAAGTGGTTTTTTCAACACTAACACAAGTGCGAAAAGTGGTTTTTCAACACTATCACAAGTGCAAAAAGTGTTTTTTTCCACACTAATACAAGTGCAAAAGTGGTTTCCTGCACCAACACAAGTGCGAAAAGTGATTTATCAACACTAACACAAGTGCGAAAAGTGGTTTTTCAACACTAACACAAGTGCGAAAAGTGGTTTTTCCACACTAATACAAGTGCAAAAGTGGTTTCCTGCACTAACACAAGTGCGAAAAGTGGTTTTTCAACACTAACACAAGTGCGAAAAGTGGTTTTCAACACTATCACAAGTGCAAAAAGTGTTTTTTCCACACTAATACAAGTGCAAAAGTGGTTTCCTGCACCAACACAAGTGCGAAAAGTGGTTTTTCAACACTAACACAAGTGCGAAAAGTGGTTTTTCAACACTAACACAAGTGCGAAAAGTGGTTTTTCAACACTAACACAAGTGCGAAAAGTGGTTTTTCCACACTAATACAAGTGCAAAAGTGGTTTCCTGCACCAACACAAGTCCGAAAAGTGGTTTTTCAACACTAACACAAGTGCGAAAAGTAGTTTTTCAACACTATCACAAGTGCAAAAAGTGTTTTTTCCACACTAATACAAGTGCAAAAGTGGTTTCCTGCACCAACACAAGTGCGAAAAGTGGTTTTTCAACACTAACACAAGTGCGAAAAGTGGTTTTTCAACACTATCACAAGTGCAAAAAGTTTTTTTTTCCACACTAATACAAGTGCAAAAGTGGTTTCCTGCACCAACACAAGTGCGAAAAGTGGTTTTTCAACACTAACACAAGTGCAAAAAGTGGTTTTTCAACACTAACACAAGTGCGAAAAGTGGTTTTTCCGCACTAATACAAGTGCAAAAGTGGTTTCCTGCACAAACAAAAGTGCGAAAAGTGGTTTTTCAACACTAACACAAGTGCGAAAAGTGGTTTTTCAACACTAACACAAGTGCGAAAAGTGGTTTTTCCACACTAATACAAGTGCAAAAGTGGTTGCCTGCACCAACACAAGTGCGAAAAGTGGTTTTTCAACACTAACACAAGTGCGAAAAGTGGTTTTTCTGCACCAACACAAGTGCAAAAAGTGGTTTTTCAACACTAACACAAGTGCGAAAAGTGGTTTTTCAACACTAACACAAGTGCGAAAAGTGGTTTTTCAAAACTAACACAAGTGCGAAAAGTGGTTTTTCCACACTAATACAAGTGCAAAAGTGGTTTCCTGCACCAACACAAGTTCGAAAAGTGGTTTTTTCAACACTAACACAAGTGCGAAAAGTGGTTTTTCAACACTATCACAAGTGCAAAAAGTGTTTTTTCCACACTAATACAAGTGCAAAAGTGGTTTCCTGCACCAACACAAGTGCGAAAAGTGATTTATCTACACTAACGCAAGTGCGAAAAGTGGTTTTTCAACACTAACACAAGTGCGAAAAGTGGTTTTTCCACACCAATACAAGTGCAAAAGTGGTTTCCTGCACCAAAACAAGTGCGAAAAGTGGTTTTTCAACACTAACACAAGTGCGAAAAGTGGTTTTTCAACACTATCACAAGTGCAAAAAGTGTTTTTTCCACACTAATACAAGTGCAAAAGTGGTTTCCTGCACCAACACAAGTGCGAAAAGTGGTTTTTCAACACTAACACAAGTGCAAAAAGTGTTTTTTCAACAGTAACACAAGTGCGAAAAGTGGTTTTTCCACACTAATACAAGTGCAAAAGTGGTTTCCTGCACCAACACAAGTGCGAAAAGTGGTTTTTCAACACTAACACAAGTGCGAAAAGTGGTTTTTCAACACTAACACAAGTGCGAAAAGTGCTTTTTCCACACTAATACAAGTGCAAAAGTGGTTTCCTGCACCAACACAAGTTCGAAAAGTGGTTTTTTCAACACTAACACAAGTGCGAAAAGTGGTTTTTCAACACTATCACAAGTGCAAAAAGTGTTTTTTCCACACTAATACAAGTGCAAAAGTGGTTTCCTGCACCAACACAAGTGCGAAAAGTGATTTATCAACACTAACACAAGTGCGAAAAGTGGTTTTTCAACACTAACACAAGTGCGAAAAGTGGTTTTTCCACACCAATACAAGTGCAAAAGTGGTTTCCTGCACCAACACAAGTGCGAAAAGTGGTTTTTCAACACTAACACAAATGCGAAAAGTGGTTTTTCAACACTATCACAAGTGCAAAAAGTGTTTTTTCCACACTAATACAAGTGCAAAAGTGGTTTCCTGCACCAACACAAGTGCGAAAAGTGGTTTTTCAACACTAACACAAGTGCAAAAAGTGTTTTTTCAACAGTAACACAAGTGCGAAAAGTGGTTTTTCCACACTAATACAAGTGCAAAAGTGGTTTCCTGCACCAACACAAGTGCGAAAAGTGGTTTTTCAACACTAACACAAGTGCGAAAAGTGGTTTTTCAACACTAACACAAGTGCGAAAAGTGGTTTTTCCACACTAATACAAGTGCAAAAGTGGTTTCCTGCACCAACACAAGTGCGAAAAGTGGTTTTTCAACACTAACACAAGTGCGAAAAGTGGTTTTTCAACACTAACACAAGTGCGAAATGTGGTTTTTCAACACTAACACAAGTGCGAAAAGTGGTTTTTCAACACTATCACAAGTGCAAAAAGTGTTTTTTCCACACTAATACAAGTGCAAAAGTGGTTTCCTGCACCAACACAAGTGTGAAAAGTGGTTTTTCAACACTAACACAAGTGCGAAAAGTGGTTTTTCAACACTAACACAAGTGCGAAAAGTGGTTTTTCAACACTAACACAAGTGCGAAAAGTGGTTTTTCCACACTAATACAAGTGCAAAAGTGGTTTCCTGCACCAACACAAGTGCGAAAAGTGGTTTTTCAACACTAACACAAGTGCGAAAAGTGGTTTTTCAACACTATCACAAGTGTAAAAAGTGTTTTTTCCACACTAATACAAGTGCAAAAGTGGTTTCCTGCACCAACACAAGTGCGAAAAGTGGTTTTTCAACACTAACACAAGTGCGAAAAGTGGTTTTTCAACACTATCACAAGTGCAAAAAGTGTTTTTTCCACACTAATACAAGTGCAAAAGTGGTTTCCTGCACCAACACAAGTGCGGAAAGTGGTTTTTCAACACTAACACAAGTGCAAAAAGTGGTTTTTCAACACTAACACAAGTGCGAAAAGTGGTTTTTCAACACTAACACAAGTGCGAAAAGTGGTTTTTCAACACTAATACAAGTGCGAAAAGTGGTTTTTCCACACTAATACAAGTGCAAAAGTGGTTTCCTGCACCAACACAAGTGCGAAAAGTGGTTTTTCAACACTAACACAAGTGCGAAAAGTGGTTTTTCAACACTAACACAAGTGCGAAAAGTGGTTTTTCAACACTAACACAAGTGCGAAAAGTGGTTTTTCCACACTAATACAAGTGCAAAAGTGGTTTCCTGCACCAACACAAGTTCGAAAAGTGGTTTTTTCAACACTAACACAAGTGCGAAAAGTGGTTTTTCAACACTATCACAAGTGCAAAAAGTGTTTATTCCACACTAATACAAGTGCAAAAGTGGTTTCCTGCACCAACACAAGTGCGAAAAGTGGTTTTTCAACACTAACACAAGTGCGAAAAGTGGTTTTTCAACACTATCACAAGTGCAAAAAGTGTTTTTTCCACACTAATACAAGTGCAAAAGTGGTTTCCTGCACCAACACAAGTGCGAAAAGTGGTTTTTCAACGCTAACACAAGTGCGAAAAGTGGTTTTTCAACACTAACACAAGTGCGAAAAGTGGTTTTTCCACACTAATACAAGTGCAAAAGTGGTTGCCTGCACCAACACAAGTGCGAAAAGTGGTTTTTCAACACTAACACAAGTGCGAAAAGTGGTTTTTCAACACTAACACAAGTGCGAAAAGTGGTTTTTCCACACTAATACAAGTGCAAAAGTGGTTGCCTGCACCAACACAAGTGCGAAAAGTGGTTTTTCAACACTAACACAAGTGCGAAAAGTGGTTTTTCTGCACCAACACAAGTGCGAAAAGTGGTTTTTCAACACTAACACAAGTGCGAAAAGTGGTTTTTCAACACTAACACAAGTGCGAAAAGTGGTTTTTCAACACTAACACAAGTGCGAAAAGTGCTTTTTCCACACTAATACAAGTGCAAAAGTGGTTTCCTGCACCAACACAAGTTCGAAAAGTGGTTTTTTCAACACTAACACAAGTGCGAAAAGTGGTTTTTCAACACTATCACAAGTGCAAAAAGTGTTTTTTCCACACTAATACAAGTGCAAAAGTGGTTTCCTGCACCAACACAAGTGCGAAAAGTGATTTATCAACACTAACACAAGTGCGAAAAGTGGTTTTTCAACACTAACACAAGTGCGAAAAGTGGTTTTTCCACACTAATACAAGTGCAAAAGTGGTTGCCTGCACCAACACAAGTGCGAAAAGTGGTTTTTCAACACTAACACAAGTGCGAAAAGTGGTTTTTCAACACTAACACAAGTGCGAAAAGTGGTTTTTCCACACTAATACAAGTGCAAAAGTGGTTGCCTGCACCAACACAAGTGCGAAAAGTGGTTTTTCAACACTAACACAAGTGCGAAAAGTGGTTTTTCTGCACCAACACAAGTGCGAAAAGTGGTTTTTCAACACTAACACAAGTGCGAAAAGTGGTTTTTCAACACTAACACAAGTGCGAAAAGTGGTTTTTCAACACTAACACAAGTGCGAAAAGTGCTTTTTCCACACTAATACAAGTGCAAAAGTGGTTTCCTGCACCAACACAAGTTCGAAAAGTGGTTTTTTCAACACTAACACAAGTGCGAAAAGTGGTTTTTCAACACTATCACAAGTGCAAAAAGTGTTTTTTCCACACTAATACAAGTGCAAAAGTGGTTTCCTGCACCAACACAAGTGCGAAAAGTGATTTATCAACACTAACACAAGTGCGAAAAGTGGTTTTTCAACACTAACACAAGTGCGAAAAGTGGTTTTTCCACACTAATACAAGTGCAAAAGTGGTTTCCTGCACTAACACAAGTGCGAAAAGTGGTTTTTCAACACTAACACAAGTGCGAAAAGTGGTTTTTCAACACTATCACAAGTGCAAAAAGTGTTTTTTCCACACTAATACAAGTGCAAAAGTGGTTTCCTGCACCAACACAAGTGCGAAAAGTGGTTTTTCAACACTAACACAAGTGCGAAAAGTGGTTTTTCAACACTAACACAAGTGCGAAAAGTGGTTTTTCAACACTAACACAAGTGCGAAAAGTGGTTTTTCCACACTAATACAAGTGCAAAAGTGGTTTCCTGCACCAACACAAGTCCGAAAAGTGGTTTTTCAACACTAACACAAGTGCGAAAAGTAGTTTTTCAACACTATCACAAGTGCAAAAAGTGTTTTTTCCACACTAATACAAGTGCAAAAGTGGTTTCCTGCACCAACACAAGTGCGAAAAGTGGTTTTTCAACACTAACACAAGTGCGAAAAGTGGTTTTTCAACACTATCACAAGTGCAAAAAGTTTTTTTTCCACACTAATACAAGTGCAAAAGTGGTTTCCTGCACCAACACAAGTGCGAAAAGTGGTTTTTCAACACTAACACAAGTGCAAAAAGTGGTTTTTCAACACTAACACAAGTGCGAAAAGTGGTTTTTCCGCACTAATACAAGTGCAAAAGTGGTTTCCTGCACAAACAAAAGTGCGAAAAGTGGTTTTTCAACACTAACACAAGTGCGAAAAGTGGTTTTTCAACACTAACACAAGTGCGAAAAGTGGTTTTTCCACACTAATACAAGTGCAAAAGTGGTTGCCTGCACCAACACAAGTGCGAAAAGTGGTTTTTCAACACTAACACAAGTGCGAAAAGTGGTTTTTCTGCACCAACACAAGTGCAAAAAGTGGTTTTTCAACACTAACACAAGTGCGAAAAGTGGTTTTTCAACACTAACACAAGTGCGAAAAGTGGTTTTTCAAAACTAACACAAGTGCGAAAAGTGGTTTTTCCACACTAATACAAGTGCAAAAGTGGTTTCCTGCACCAACACAAGTTCGAAAAGTGGTTTTTTCAACACTAACACAAGTGCGAAAAGTGGTTTTTCAACACTATCACAAGTGCAAAAAGTGTTTTTTCCACACTAATACAAGTGCAAAAGTGGTTTCCTGCACCAACACAAGTGCGAAAAGTGATTTATCTACACTAACGCAAGTGCGAAAAGTGGTTTTTCAACACTAACACAAGTGCGAAAAGTGGTTTTTCCACACCAATACAAGTGCAAAAGTGGCTTCCTGCACCAAAACAAGTGCGAAAAGTGGTTTTTCAACACTAACACAAGTGCGAAAAGTGGTTTTTCAACACTATCACAAGTGCAAAAAGTGTTTTTTCCACACTAATACAAGTGCAAAAGTGGTTTCCTGCACCAACACAAGTGCGAAAAGTGGTTTTTCAACACTAACACAAGTGCAAAAAGTGTTTTTTCAACAGTAACACAAGTGCGAAAAGTGGTTTTTCCACACTAATACAAGTGCAAAAGTGGTTTCCTGCACCAACACAAGTGCGAAAAGTGGTTTTTCAACACTAACACAAGTGCGAAAAGTGGTTTTTCAACACTAACACAAGTGCGAAAAGTGCTTTTTCCACACTAATACAAGTGCAAAAGTGGTTTCCTGCACCAACACAAGTTCGAAAAGTGGTTTTTTCAACACTAACACAAGTGCGAAAAGTGGTTTTTCAACACTATCACAAGTGCAAAAAGTGTTTTTTCCACACTAATACAAGTGCAAAAGTGGTTTCCTGCACCAACACAAGTGCGAAAAGTGATTTATCAACACTAACACAAGTGCGAAAAGTGGTTTTTCAACACTAACACAAGTGCGAAAAGTGGTTTTTCCACACCAATACAAGTGCAAAAGTGGTTTCCTGCACCAACACAAGTGCGAAAAGTGGTTTTTCAACACTAACACAAATGCGAAAAGTGGTTTTTCAACACTATCACAAGTGCAAAAAGTGTTTTTTCCACACTAATACAAGTGCAAAAGTGGTTTCCTGCACCAACACAAGTGCGAAAAGTGGTTTTTCAACACTAACACAAGTGCAAAAAGTGTTTTTTCAACAGTAACACAAGTGCGAAAAGTGGTTTTTCCACACTAATACAAGTGCAAAAGTGGTTTCCTGCACCAACACAAGTGCGAAAAGTGGTTTTTCAACACTAACACAAGTGCGAAAAGTGGTTTTTCAACACTAACACAAGTGCGAAAAGTGGTTTTTCCACACTAATACAAGTGCAAAAGTGGTTTCCTGCACCAACACAAGTGCGAAAAGTGGTTTTTCAACACTAACACAAGTGCGAAAAGTGGTTTTTCAACACTAACACAAGTGCGAAATGTGGTTTTTCAACACTAACACAAGTGCGAAAAGTGGTTTTTCAACACTATCACAAGTGCAAAAAGTGTTTTTTCCACACTAATACAAGTGCAAAAGTGGTTTCCTGCACCAACACAAGTGTGAAAAGTGGTTTTTCAACACTAACACAAGTGCGAAAAGTGGTTTTTCAACACTAACACAAGTGCGAAAAGTGGTTTTTCAACACTAACACAAGTGCGAAAAGTGGTTTTTCCACACTAATACAAGTGCAAAAGTGGTTTCCTGCACCAACACAAGTGCGAAAAGTGGTTTTTCAACACTAACACAAGTGCGAAAAGTGGTTTTTCAACACTATCACAAGTGTAAAAAGTGTTTTTTCCACACTAATACAAGTGCAAAAGTGGTTTCCTGCACCAACACAAGTGCGAAAAGTGGTTTTTCAACACTAACACAAGTGCGAAAAGTGGTTTTTCAACACTATCACAAGTGCAAAAAGTGTTTTTTCCACACTAATACAAGTGCAAAAGTGGTTTCCTGCACCAACACAAGTGCGGAAAGTGGTTTTTCAACACTAACACAAGTGCAAAAAGTGGTTTTTCAACACTAACACAAGTGCGAAAAGTGGTTTTTCAACACTAACACAAGTGCGAAAAGTGGTTTTTCAACACTAATACAAGTGCGAAAAGTGGTTTTTCCACACTAATACAAGTGCAAAAGTGGTTTCCTGCACCAACACAAGTGCGAAAAGTGGTTTTTCAACACTAACACAAGTGCGAAAAGTGGTTTTTCAACACTAACACAAGTGCGAAAAGTGGTTTTTCAACACTAACACAAGTGCGAAAAGTGGTTTTTCCACACCAACACAAGTTCGAAAAGTGGTTTTTTCAACACTAACACAAGTGCGAAAAGTGGTTTTTCAACACTATCACAAGTGCAAAAAGTGTTTATTCCACACTAATACAAGTGCAAAAGTGGTTTCCTGCACCAACACAAGTGCGAAAAGTGGTTTTTCAACACTAACACAAGTGCGAAAAGTGGTTTTTCAACACTAACACAAGTGCGAAAAGTGGTTTTTCAACACTAACACAAGTGCGAAAAGTGGTTTTTCCACACTAATACAAGTGCAAAAGTGGTTTCCTGCACCAACACAAGTGCGAAAAGTGGTTTTTCAACACTAACACAAGTGCGAAAAGTGGTTTTTCAACACTATCACAAGTGCAAAAAGTGTTTTTTCCACACTAATACAAGTGCAAAAGTGGTTTCCTGCACCAACACAAGTGCGAAAAGTGGTTTTTCAACGCTAACACAAGTGCGAAAAGTGGTTTTTCAACACTAACACAAGTGCGAAAAGTGGTTTTTCCACACTAATACAAGTGCAAAAGTGGTTGCCTGCACCAACACAAGTGCGAAAAGTGGTTTTTCAACACTAACACAAGTGCGAAAAGTGGTTTTTCAACACTAACACAAGTGCGAAAAGTGGTTTTTCCACACTAATACAAGTGCAAAAGTGGTTGCCTGCACCAACACAAGTGCGAAAAGTGGTTTTTCAACACTAACACAAGTGCGAAAAGTGGTTTTTCTGCACCAACACAAGTGCGAAAAGTGGTTTTTCAACACTAACACAAGTGCGAAAAGTGGTTTTTCAACACTAACACAAGTGCGAAAAGTGGTTTTTCAACACTAACACAAGTGCGAAAAGTGCTTTTTCCACACTAATACAAGTGCAAAAGTGGTTTCCTGCACCAACACAAGTTCGAAAAGTGGTTTTTTCAACACTAACACAAGTGCGAAAAGTGGTTTTTCAACACTATCACAAGTGCAAAAAGTGTTTTTTCCACACTAATACAAGTGCAAAAGTGGTTTCCTGCACCAACACAAGTGCGAAAAGTGATTTATCAACACTAACACAAGTGCGAAAAGTGGTTTTTCAACACTAACACAAGTGCGAAAAGTGGTTTTTCCACACTAATACAAGTGCAAAAGTGGTTTCCTGCACTAACACAAGTGCGAAAAGTGGTTTTTCAACACTAACACAAGTGCGAAAAGTGGTTTTTCAACACTATCACAAGTGCAAAAAGTGTTTTTTCCACACTAATACAAGTGCAAAAGTGGTTTCCTGCACCAACACAAGTGCGAAAAGTGGTTTTTCAACACTAACACAAGTGCGAAAAGTGGTTTTTCAACACTAACACAAGTGCGAAAAGTGGTTTTTCAACACTAACACAAGTGCGAAAAGTGGTTTTTCCACACTAATACAAGTGCAAAAGTGGTTTCCTGCACCAACACAAGTCCGAAAAGTGGTTTTTCAACACTAACACAAGTGCGAAAAGTAGTTTTTCAACACTATCACAAGTGCAAAAAGTGTTTTTTCCACACTAATACAAGTGCAAAAGTGGTTTCCTGCACCAACACAAGTGCGAAAAGTGGTTTTTCAACACTAACACAAGTGCGAAAAGTGGTTTTTCAACACTATCACAAGTGCAAAAAGTTTTTTTTCCACACTAATACAAGTGCAAAAGTGGTTTCCTGCACCAACACAAGTGCGAAAAGTGGTTTTTCAACACTAACACAAGTGCAAAAAGTGGTTTTTCAACACTAACACAAGTGCGAAAAGTGGTTTTTCCGCACTAATACAAGTGCAAAAGTGGTTTCCTGCACAAACAAAAGTGCGAAAAGTGGTTTTTCAACACTAACACAAGTGCGAAAAGTGGTTTTTCAACACTAACACAAGTGCGAAAAGTGGTTTTTCCACACTAATACAAGTGCAAAAGTGGTTGCCTGCACCAACACAAGTGCGAAAAGTGGTTTTTCAACACTAACACAAGTGCGAAAAGTGGTTTTTCTGCACCAACACAAGTGCAAAAAGTGGTTTTTCAACACTAACACAAGTGCGAAAAGTGGTTTTTCAACACTAACACAAGTGCGAAAAGTGGTTTTTCAAAACTAACACAAGTGCGAAAAGTGGTTTTTCCACACTAATACAAGTGCAAAAGTGGTTTCCTGCACCAACACAAGTTCGAAAAGTGGTTTTTTCAACACTAACACAAGTGCGAAAAGTGGTTTTTCAACACTATCACAAGTGCAAAAAGTGTTTTTTCCACACTAATACAAGTGCAAAAGTGGTTTCCTGCACCAACACAAGTGCGAAAAGTGATTTATCTACACTAACGCAAGTGCGAAAAGTGGTTTTTCAACACTAACACAAGTGCGAAAAGTGGTTTTTCCACACCAATACAAGTGCAAAAGTGGTTTCCTGCACCAAAACAAGTGCGAAAAGTGGTTTTTCAACACTAACACAAGTGCGAAAAGTGGTTTTTCAACACTATCACAAGTGCAAAAAGTGTTTTTTCCACACTAATACAAGTGCAAAAGTGGTTTCCTGCACCAACACAAGTGCGAAAAGTGGTTTTTCAACACTAACACAAGTGCAAAAAGTGTTTTTTCAACAGTAACACAAGTGCGAAAAGTGGTTTTTCCACACTAATACAAGTGCAAAAGTGGTTTCCTGCACCAACACAAGTGCGAAAAGTGGTTTTTCAACACTAACACAAGTGCGAAAAGTGGTTTTTCCACACTAATACAAGTGCAAAAGTGGTTTCCTGCACCAACACAAGTGCGAAAAGTGGTTTTTCAACACTAACACAAGTGCGAAAAGTGGTTTTTCAACACTAACACAAGTGCGAAAAGTGGTTTTTCAACACTAACACAAGTGCGAAAAGTGGTTTTTCAACACTATCACAAGTGCAAAAAGTGTTTTTTCCACACTAATACAAGTGCAAAAGTGGTTTCCTGCACCAACACAAGTGTGAAAAGTGGTTTTTCAACACTAACACAAGTGCGAAAAGTGGTTTTTCAACACTAACACAAGTGCGAAAAGTGGTTTTTCAACACTAACACAAGTGCGAAAAGTGGTTTTTCCACACTAATACAAGTGCAAAAGTGGTTTCCTGCACCAACACAAGTGCGAAAAGTGGTTTTTCAACACTAACACAAGTGCGAAAAGTGGTTTTTCAACACTATCACAAGTGCAAAAAGTGTTTTTTCCACACTAATACAAGTGCAAAAGTGGTTTCCTGCACCAACACAAGTGCGAAAAGTGGTTTTTCAACACTAACACAAGTGCGAAAAGTGGTTTTTCAACACTATCACAAGTGCAAAAAGTGTTTTTTCCACACTAATACAAGTGCAAAAGTGGTTTCCTGCACCAACACAAGTGCGAAAAGTGGTTTTTCAACACTAACACAAGTGCGAAAAGTGGTTTTTCCACACTAATACAAGTGCAAAAGTGGTTTCCTGCACCAACACAAGTTCGAAAAGTGATTTATCAACACTAACACAAGTGCGAAAAGTGGTTTTTCAACACTAACACAAGTGCGAAAAGTGGTTTTTCCACACCAATACAAGTGCAAAAGTGGTTTCCTGCACCAACACAAGTGCGAAAAGTGGTTTTTCAACACTAACACAAGTGCGAAAAGTGGGTTTTCAACACTATCACAAGTGCGAAAAGTAGTTTTTCCACACTAATACAAGTGCAAAAGTGGTTTCCTGCACCAACACAAGTGCGAAAAGTGGTTTTTCAACACTAACACAAGTGCGAAAAGTGGTTTTTCAACACTAACACAAGTGCGAAAAGTGGTTTTTCCACACTAATACAAGTGCAAAAGTGGTTTCTTGCACTAACACAAGTGCGAAAAGTGGTTTTTCAACACTAACACAAGTGCGAAAAGTGGGTTTTCAACACTAACACAAGTGCGAAAAGTGTTTTTTCCACACTAATACAAGTGCAAAAGTGGTTTCCTGCACCAACACAAGTGCGAAAAGTGGTTTTTCAACACTAACACAAGTGTGAAAAGTGGTTTTTCAACACTAACACAAGTGCGAAAAGTGGTTTTTCAACACTAACACAAGTGCGAAAAGTGGTTTTTCCACACTAATACAAGTGCAAAAGTGGTTTCCTGCACCAACACAAGTGCGAAAAGTGGTTTTTCAACACTAACACAAGTGCGAAAAGTGGTTTTTCAACACTATCACAAGTGCAAAAAGTGTTTTTTCCACACTAATACAAGTGCAAAAGTGGTTTCCTGCACCAACACAAGTGCGAAAAGTGGTTTTTCAACACTAACACAAGTGCGAAAAGTGGTTTTTCAACACTATCACAAGTGCAAAAAGTGTTTTTTCCACACTAATACAAGTGCAAAAGTGGTTTCCTGCACCAACACAAGTGCGAAAAGTGGTTTTTCAACACTAACACAAGTGCAAAAAGTGGTTTTTCAACACTAACACAAGTGCGAAAAGTGGTTTTTCCACACTAATACAAGTGCAAAAGTGGTTTCCTGCACAAACACAAGTGCGAAAAGTGGTTTTTCAACACTAACACAAGTGCGAAAAGTGGTTTTTCAACACTAACACAAGTGCGAAAAGTGGTTTTTCCACACTAATACAAGTGCAAAAGTGGTTGCCTGCACCAACACAAGTGCGAAAAGTGGTTTTTCAACACTAACACAAGTGCGAAAAGTGGTTTTTCTGCACCAACACAAGTGCAAAAAGTGGTTTTTCAACACTAACACAAGTGCGAAAAGTGGTTTTTCAACACTAACACAAGTGCGAAAAGTGGTTTTTCAACACTAACACAAGTGCGAAAAGTGGTTTTTCCACACTAATACAAGTGCAAAAGTGGTTTCCTGCACCAACACAAGTTCGAAAAGTGGTTTTTTCAACACTAACACAAGTGCGAAAAGTGGTTTTTCAACACTATCACAAGTGCAAAAAGTGTTTTTTCCACACTAATACAAGTGCAAAAGTGGTTTCCTGCACCAACACAAGTGCGAAAAGTGATTTATCTACACTAACGCAAGTGCGAAAAGTGGTTTTTCAACACTAACACAAGTGCGAAAAGTGGTTTTTCCACACCAATACAAGTGCAAAAGTGGTTTCCTGCACCAAAACAAGTGCGAAAAGTGGTTTTTCAACACTAACACAAGTGCGAAAAGTGGTTTTTCAACACTATCACAAGTGCAAAAAGTGTTTTTTCCACACTAATACAAGTGCAAAAGTGGTTTCCTGCACCAACACAAGTGCGAAAAGTGGTTTTTCAACACTAACACAAGTGCAAAAAGTGTTTTTTCAACAGTAACACAAGGGCGAAAAGTGGTTTTTCCACACTAATACAAGTGCAAAAGTGGTTTCCTGCACCAACACAAGTGCGAAAAGTGGTTTTTCAACACTAACACAAGTGCGAAAAGTGGTTTTTCCACACTAATACAAGTGCAAAAGTGGTTTCCTGCACCAACACAAGTGCGAAAAGTGGTTTTTCAACACTAACACAAGTGCGAAAAGTGGTTTTTCAACACTAACACAAGTGCGAAAAGTGGTTTTTCAACACTAACACAAGTGCGAAAAGTGGTTTTTCAACACTATCACAAGTGCAAAAAGTGTTTTTTCCACACTAATACAAGTGCAAAAGTGGTTTCCTGCACCAACACAAGTGTGAAAAGTGGTTTTTCAACACTAACACAAGTGCGAAAAGTGGTTTTTCAACACTAACACAAGTGCGAAAAGTGGTTTTTCAACACTAACACAAGTGCGAAAAGTGGTTTTTCCACACTAATACAAGTGCAAAAGTGGTTTCCTGCACCAACACAAGTGCGAAAAGTGGTTTTTCAACACTAACACAAGTGCGAAAAGTGGTTTTTCAACACTATCACAAGTGCAAAAAGTGTTTTTTCCACACTAATACAAGTGCAAAAGTGGTTTCCTGCACCAACACAAGTGCGAAAAGTGGTTTTTCAACACTAACACAAGTGCGAAAAGTGGTTTTTCAACACTATCACAAGTGCAAAAAGTGTTTTTTCCACACTAATACAAGTGCAAAAGTGGTTTCCTGCACCAACACAAGTGCGGAAAGTGGTTTTTCAACACTAACACAAGTGCAAAAAGTGGTTTTTCAACACTAACACAAGTGCAAAAAGTGGTTTTTCCACACTAATTCAAGTGCAAAAGTGGTTTCCTGCACAAAGACAAGTGCGAAAAGTGGTTTTTCAACACTAACACAAGTGCGAAAAGTGGTTTTTCAACACTAACACAAGTGCGAAAAGTGGTTTTTCAACACTAACACAAGTGCGAAAAGTGGTTTTTCCACACTAATACAAGTGCAAAAGTGGTTTCCTGCACCAACACAAGTGCGAAAAGTGGTTTATCAACACTAACACAAGTGCGAAAAGTGGTTTTTCAACACTAATACAAGTGCGAAAAGTGGTTTTTCCACACTAATACAAGTGCAAAAGTGGTTTCCTGCACCAACACAAGTGCGAAAAGTGGTTTTTCAACACTAACACAAGTGCGAAAAGTGGTTTTTCAACACTAACACAAGTGCGAAAAGTGGTTTTTCAACACTAACACAAGTGCGAAAAGTGGTTTTTCCACACTAATACAAGTGCAAAAGTGGTTTCCTGCACCAACACAAGTTCGAAAAGTGGTTTTTTCAACACTAACACAAGTGCGAAAAGTGGTTTTTCAACACTATCACAAGTGCAAAAAGTGTTTATTCCACACTAATGCAAGTGCAAAAGTGGTTTCCTGCACCAACACAAGTGCGAAAAGTGGTTTTTCAACACTAACACAAGTGCGAAAAGTGGTTTTTCAACACTAACACAAGTGCGAAAAGTGGTTTTTCAACACTAACACAAGTGCGAAAAGTGGTTTTTCCACACTAATACAAGTGCAAAAGTGGTTTCCTGCACCAACACAAGTGCAAAAAGTGGTTTTTCAACACTAACACAAGTGCGAAAAGTGGTTTTTCAACACTATCACAAGTGCAAAAAGTGTTTTTTCCACACTAATACAAGTGCAAAAGTGGTTTCCTGCACCAACACAAGTGCGAAAAGTGGTTTTTCAATGCTAACACAAGTGCGAAAAGTGGTTTTTCAACACTAACACAAGTGCGAAAAGTGGTTTTTCCACACTAATACAAGTGCAAAAGTGGTTGCCTGCACCAACACAAGTGCGAAAAGTGGTTTTTCAACACTAACACAAGTGCGAAAAGTGGTTTTTCAACACTAACACAAGTGCGAAAAGTGGTTTTTCCACACTAATACAAGTGCAAAAGTGGTTGCCTGCACCAACACAAGTGCGAAAAGTGGTTTTTCAACACTAACACAAGTGCGAAAAGTGGTTTTTCTGCACCAACACAAGTGCGAAAAGTGGTTTTTCAACACTAACACAAGTGCGAAAAGTGGTTTTTCAACACTAACACAAGTGCGAAAAGTGGTTTTTCAACACTAACACAAGTGCGAAAAGTGCTTTTTCCACACTAATACAAGTGCAAAAGTGGTTTCCTGCACCAACACAAGTTCGAAAAGTGGTTTTTTCAACACTAACACAAGTGCGAAAAGTGGTTTTTCAACACTATCACAAGTGCAAAAAGTGTTTTTTCCACACTAATACAAGTGCAAAAGTGGTTTCCTGCACCAACACAAGTGCGAAAAGTGATTTATCAACACTAACACAAGTGCGAAAAGTGGTTTTTCAACACTAACACAAGTGCGAAAAGTGGTTTTTCCACACCAATACAAGTGCAAAAGTGGTTTCCTGCACCAACACAAGTGCGAAAAGTGGTTTTTCAACACTAACACAAATGCGAAAAGTGGTTTTTCAACACTATCACAAGTGCAAAAAGTGTTTTTTCCACACTAATACAAGTGCAAAAGTGGTTTCCTGCACCAACACAAGTGCGAAAAGTGGTTTTTCAACACTAACACAAGTGCAAAAAGTGTTTTTTCAACAGTAACACAAGTGCGAAAAGTGGTTTTTCCACACTAATACAAGTGCAAAAGTGGTTTCCTGCACCAACACAAGTGCGAAAAGTGGTTTTTCAACACTAACACAAGTGCGAAAAGTGGTTTTTCAACACTAACACAAGTGCGAAAAGTGGTTTTTCCACACTAATACAAGTGCAAAAGTGGTTTCCTGCACCAACACAAGTGCGAAAAGTGGTTTTTCAACACTAACACAAGTGCGAAAAGTGGTTTTTCAACACTAACACAAGTGCGAAATGTGGTTTTTCAACACTAACACAAGTGCGAAAAGTGGTTTTTCAACACTATCACAAGTGCAAAAAGTGTTTTTTCCACACTAATACAAGTGCAAAAGTGGTTTCCTGCACCAACACAAGTGTGAAAAGTGGTTTTTCAACACTAACACAAGTGCGAAAAGTGGTTTTTCAACACTAACACAAGTGCGAAAAGTGGTTTTTCAACACTAACACAAGTGCGAAAAGTGGTTTTTCCACACTAATACAAGTGCAAAAGTGGTTTCCTGCACCAACACAAGTGCGAAAAGTGGTTTTTCAACACTAACACAAGTGCGAAAAGTGGTTTTTCAACACTATCACAAGTGTAAAAAGTGTTTTTTCCACACTAATACAAGTGCAAAAGTGGTTTCCTGCACCAACACAAGTGCGAAAAGTGGTTTTTCAACACTAACACAAGTGCGAAAAGTGGTTTTTCAACACTATCACAAGTGCAAAAAGTGTTTTTTCCACACTAATACAAGTGCAAAAGTGGTTTCCTGCACCAACACAAGTGCGGAAAGTGGTTTTTCAACACTAACACAAGTGCAAAAAGTGGTTTTTCAACACTAACACAAGTGCGAAAAGTGGTTTTTCAACACTAACACAAGTGCGAAAAGTGGTTTTTCAACACTAATACAAGTGCGAAAAGTGGTTTTTCCACACTAATACAAGTGCAAAAGTGGTTTCCTGCACCAACACAAGTGCGAAAAGTGGTTTTTCAACACTAACACAAGTGCGAAAAGTGGTTTTTCAACACTAACACAAGTGCGAAAAGTGGTTTTTCAACACTAACACAAGTGCGAAAAGTGGTTTTTCCACACTAATACAAGTGCAAAAGTGGTTTCCTGCACCAACACAAGTTCGAAAAGTGGTTTTTTCAACACTAACACAAGTGCGAAAAGTGGTTTTTCAACACTATCACAAGTGCAAAAAGTGTTTATTCCACACTAATACAAGTGCAAAAGTGGTTTCCTGCACCAACACAAGTGCGAAAAGTGGTTTTTCAACACTAACACAAGTGCGAAAAGTGGTTTTTCAACACTAACACAAGTGCGAAAAGTGGTTTTTCAACACTAACACAAGTGCGAAAAGTGGTTTTTCCACACTAATACAAGTGCAAAAGTGGTTTCCTGCACCAACACAAGTGCGAAAAGTGGTTTTTCAACACTAACACAAGTGCGAAAAGTGGTTTTTCAACACTATCACAAGTGCAAAAAGTGTTTTTTCCACACTAATACAAGTGCAAAAGTGGTTTCCTGCACCAACACAAGTGCGAAAAGTGGTTTTTCAACGCTAACACAAGTGCGAAAAGTGGTTTTTCAACACTAACACAAGTGCGAAAAGTGGTTTTTCCACACTAATACAAGTGCAAAAGTGGTTGCCTGCACCAACACAAGTGCGAAAAGTGGTTTTTCAACACTAACACAAGTGCGAAAAGTGGTTTTTCAACACTAACACAAGTGCGAAAAGTGGTTTTTCCACACTAATACAAGTGCAAAAGTGGTTGCCTGCACCAACACAAGTGCGAAAAGTGGTTTTTCAACACTAACACAAGTGCGAAAAGTGGTTTTTCTGCACCAACACAAGTGCGAAAAGTGGTTTTTCAACACTAACACAAGTGCGAAAAGTGGTTTTTCAACACTAACACAAGTGCGAAAAGTGGTTTTTCAACACTAACACAAGTGCGAAAAGTGCTTTTTCCACACTAATACAAGTGCAAAAGTGGTTTCCTGCACCAACACAAGTTCGAAAAGTGGTTTTTTCAACACTAACACAAGTGCGAAAAGTGGTTTTTCAACACTATCACAAGTGCAAAAAGTGTTTTTTCCACACTAATACAAGTGCAAAAGTGGTTTCCTGCACCAACACAAGTGCGAAAAGTGATTTATCAACACTAACACAAGTGCGAAAAGTGGTTTTTCAACACTAACACAAGTGCGAAAAGTGGTTTTTCCACACCAATACAAGTGCAAAAGTGGTTTCCTGCACCAACACAAGTGCGAAATGTGGTTTTTCAACACTAACACAAATGCGAAAAGTGGTTTTTCAACACTATCACAAGTGCAAAAAGTGTTTTTTCCACACTAATACAAGTGCAAAATTGGTTTCCTGCACCAACACAAGTGCGAAAAGTGTTTTTTCAACACTAACACAAGTGCAAAAAGTGTTTTTTCAACAGTAACACAAGTGCGAAAAGTGGTTTTTCCACACTAATACAAGTGCAAAAGTGGTTTCCTGCACCAACACAAGTGCGAAAAGTGGTTTTTCAACACTAACACAAGTGCGAAAAGTGGTTTTTCAACACTAACACAAGTGCGAAAAGTGGTTTTTCCACACTAATACAAGTGCAAAAGTGGTTTCCTGCACCAACACAAGTGCGAAAAGTGGTTTTTCAACACTAACACAAGTGCGAAAAGTGGTTTTTCAACACTAACACAAGTGCGAAAAGTGGTTTTTCAACACTAACACAAGTGCGAAAAGTGGTTTTTCAACACTATCACAAGTGCAAAAAGTGTTTTTTCCACACTAATACAAGTGCAAAAGTGGTTTCCTGCACCAACACAAGTGTGAAAAGTGGTTTTTCAACACTAACACAAGTGCGAAAAGTGGTTTTTCAACACTAACACAAGTGCGAAAAGTGGTTTTTCAACACTAACACAAGTGCGAAAAGTGGTTTTTCCACACTAATACAAGTGCAAAAGTGGTTTCCTGCACCAACACAAGTGCGAAAAGTGGTTTTTCAACACTAACACAAGTGCGAAAAGTGGTTTTTCAACACTATCACAAGTGTAAAAAGTGTTTTTTCCACACTAATACAAGTGCAAAAGTGGTTTCCTGCACCAACACAAGTGCGAAAAGTGGTTTTTCAACACTAACACAAGTGCGAAAAGTGGTTTTTCAACACTATCACAAGTGCAAAAAGTGTTTTTTCCACACTAATACAAGTGCAAAAGTGGTTTCCTGCACCAACACAAGTGCGGAAAGTGGTTTTTCAACACTAACACAAGTGCAAAAAGTGGTTTTTCAACACTAACACAAGTGCAAAAAGTGGTTTTTCAACACTAACACAAGTGCGAAAAGTGGTTTTTCAACACTAACACAAGTGCGAAAAGTGGTTTTTCAACACTAACACAAGTGCGAAAAGTGGTTTTTCAACACTAACACAAGTGC
Organism: Myxine glutinosa; assembly: GCF_964187855.1. Taxonomy (NCBI): domain Eukaryota; kingdom Metazoa; phylum Chordata; class Myxini; order Myxiniformes; family Myxinidae; genus Myxine; species Myxine glutinosa. The sequence continues at coordinate 110,548 of NW_027617145.1, forward strand.
GAAAAGTGGTTTTTCAACACTATCACAAGTGCAAAAAGCGTTTTTTCCACACTAATACAAGTGCAAAAGTGGTTTCCTGCACCAACACAAGTGTGAAAAGTGGTTTTTCAACACTAACACAAGTGCAAAAAGTGGTTTTTCAACACTAACACAAGTGCGAAAAGTGGTTTTTCAACACTAACACAAGTGCGAAAAGTGGTTTCCTGCACCAACACAAGTGCGAAAAGTGGTTTTTCAACACTAACACAAGTGCGAAAAGTGGTTTTTCAACACTATCACAAGTGCAAAAAGTGTTTTTTCCACACTAATACAAGTGCAAAAGTGGTTTCCTGCACCAACACAAGTGCGGAAAGTGGTTTTTCAACACTAACACAAGTGCAAAAAGTGGTTTTTCAACACTAACACAAGTGCAAAAAGTGGTTTTTCCACACTAATTCAAGTGCAAAAGTGGTTTCCTGCACAAAGACAAGTGCGAAAAGTGGTTTTTCAACACTAACACAAGTGCGAAAAGTGGTTTTTCAACACTAACACAAGTGCGAAAAGTGGTTTTTCAACACTAACACAAGTGCGAAAAGTGGTTTTTCCACACTAATACAAGTGCAAAAGTGGTTTCCTGCACCAACACAAGTGCGAAAAGTAGTTTATCAACACTAACACAAGTGCGAAAAGTGGTTTTTCAACACTAATACAAGTGCGAAAAGTGGTTTTTCCACACTAATACAAGTGCAAAAGTGGTTTCCTGCACCAACACAAGTGCGAAAAGTGGTTTTTCAACACTAACACAAGTGCGAAAAGTGGTTTTTCAACACTAACACAAGTGCGAAAAGTGGTTTTTCAACACTAACACATGTGCGAAAAGTGGTTTTTCCACACTAATACAAGTGCAAAAGTGGTTTCCTGCACCAACACAAGTTCGAAAAGTGGTTTTTTCAACACTAACACAAGTGCGAAAAGTGGTTTTTCAACACTATCACAAGTGCAAAAAGTGTTTATTCCACACTAATACAAGTGCAAAAGTGGTTTCCTGCACCAACACAAGTGCGAAAAGTGGTTTTTCAACACTAACACAAGTGCGAAAAGTGGTTTTTCAACACTAACACAAGTGCGAAAAGTGGTTTTTCAACACTAACACAAGTGCGAAAAGTGGTTTTTCCACACTAATACAAGTGCAAAAGTGGTTTCCTGCACCAACACAAGTGCGAAAAGTGGTTTTTCAACACTAACACAAGTGCGAAAAGTGGTTTTTCAACACTATCACAAGTGCAAAAAGTGTTTTTTCCACACTAATACAAGTGCAAAAGTGGTTTCCTGCACCAACACAAGTGCGAAAAGTGGTTTTTCAACACTAACACAAGTGCGAAAAGTGGTTTTTCAACACTATCACAAGTGCAAAAAGTGTTTTTTCCACACTAATACAAGTGCAAAAGTGGTTTCCTGCACCAACACAAGTGCGAAAAGTGGGTTTTCAACACTAACACAAGTGCGAAAAGTGGTTTTTCAACACTAACACAAGTGCGAAAAGTGGTTTTTCCACACTAATACAAGTGCAAAAGTGGTTGCCTGCACAACACAAGTGCGAAAAGTGGTTTTTCAACACTAACACAAGTGCAAAAAGTGGTTTTTCTGCACCAACACAAGTGCGAAAAGTGGTTTTTCAACACTAACACAAGTGCGAAAAGTGGTTTTTCAACACTAACACAAGTGCGAAAAGTGGTTTTTCAACACTAACACAAGTGCGAAAAGTGGTTTTTCCACACTAATACAAGTGCAAAAGTGGTTTCCTGCACCAACACAAGTTCGAAAAGTGGTTTTTTCAACACTAACACAAGTGCGAAAAGTGGTTTTTCAACACTATCACAAGTGCAAAAAGTGTTTTTTCCACACTAATACAAGTGCAAAAGTGGTTTCCTGCACCAACACAAGTGCGAAAAGTGATTTATCAACACTAACACAAGTGCGAAAAGTGGTTATTTCAACACTAACACAAGTGCGAAAAGTGGTTTTCCACACCAATACAAGTGCAAAAGTGGTTTCCTGCACCAACACAAGTGCGAAAAGTGGTTTTTCAACACTAACACAAGTGCGAAAAGTGGTTTTTCAACACTATCACAAGTGCAAAAAGTGTTTTTTCCACACTAATACAAGTGCAAAAGTGGTTTCCTGCACCAACACAAGTGCGAAAAGTGGTTTTTCAACACTAACACAAGTGCAAAAAGTGTTTTTTCAACAGTAACACAAGTGCGAAAAGTGGTTTTTCCACACTAATACAAGTGCAAAAGTGGTTTCCTGCACCAACACAAGTGCGAAAAGTGGTTTTTCAACACTAACACAAGTGCAAAAAGTGTTTTTTCAACAGTAACACAAGTGCGAAAAGTGGTTTTTCCACACTAATACAAGTGCAAAAGTGGTTTCCTGCACCAACACAAGTGCGAAAAGTGGTTTTTCAACACTAACACAAGTGCAAAAAGTGGTTTTTCAACACTAACACAAGTGCGAAAAGTGGTTTTTCCACACTAATACAAGTGCAAAAGTGGTTTCCTGCACAAACACAAGTGCGAAAAGTGGTTTTTCAACACTAACACAAGTGCGAAAAGTGGTTTTTCAACACTAACACAAGTGCGAAAAGTGGTTTTTCCACACTAATACAAGTGCAAAAGTGGTTGCCTGCACCAACACAAGTGCGAAAAGTGGTTTTTCAACACTAACACAAGTGCGAAAAGTGGTTTTTCTGCACCAACACAAGTGCGAAAAGTGGTTTTTCAACACTAACACAAGTGCGAAAAGTGATTTATCAACACTAACACAAGTGCGAAAAGTGGTTTTTCAACACTAACACAAGTGCGAAAAGTGGTTTTTCCACACCAATACAAGTGCAAAAGTGGTTTCCTGCACCAACACAAGTGCGAAAAGTGGTTTTTCAACACTAACACAAATGCGAAAAGTGGTTTTTCAACACTATCACAAGTGCAAAAAGTGTTTTTTCCACACTAATACAAGTGCAAAAGTGGTTTCCTGCACCAACACAAGTGCGAAAAGTGGTTTTTCAACACTAACACAAGTGCAAAAAGTGTTTTTTCAACAGTAACACAAGTGCGAAAAGTGGTTTTTCCACACTAATACAAGTGCAAAAGTGGTTTCCTGCACCAACACAAGTGCGAAAAGTGGTTTTTCAACACTAACACAAGTGCGAAAAGTGGTTTTTCAACACTAACACAAGTGCGAAAAGTGGTTTTTCCACACTAATACAAGTGCAAAAGTGGTTTCCTGCACCAACACAAGTGCGAAAAGTGGTTTTTCAACACTAACACAAGTGCGAAAAGTGGTTTTTCAACACTAACACAAGTGCGAAAAGTGGTTTTTCAACACTAACACAAGTGCGAAAAGTGGTTTTTCAACACTATCACAAGTGCAAAAAGTGTTTTTTCCACACTAATACAAGTGCAAAAGTGGTTTCCTGCACCAACACAAGTGTGAAAAGTGGTTTTTCAACACTAACACAAGTGCAAAAAGTGGTTTTTCCACACTAATTCAAGTGCAAAAGTGGTTTCCTGCACAAAGACAAGTGCGAAAAGTGGTTTTTCAACACTAACACAAGTGCGAAAAGTGGTTTTTCAACACTAACACAAGTGCGAAAAGTGGTTTTTCAACACTAACACAAGTGCGAAAAGTGGTTTTTCCACACTAATACAAGTGCAAAAGTGGTTTCCTGCACCAACACAAGTGCGAAAAGTGGTTTATCAACACTAACACAAGTGCGAAAAGTGGTTTTTCAACACTAATACAAGTGCGAAAAGTGGTTTTTCCACACTAATACAAGTGCAAAAGTGGTTTCCTGCACCAACACAAGTGCGAAAAGTGGTTTTTCAACACTAACACAAGTGCGAAAAGTGGTTTTTCAACACTAACACAAGTGCGAAAAGTGGTTTTTCAACACTAACACAAGTGCGAAAAGTGGTTTTTCCACACTAATACAAGTGCAAAAGTGGTTTCCTGCACCAACACAAGTTCGAAAAGTGGTTTTTTCAACACTAACACAAGTGCGAAAAGTGGTTTTTCAACACTATCACAAGTGCAAAAAGTGTTTATTCCACACTAATACAAGTGCAAAAGTGGTTTCCTGCACCAACACAAGTGCGAAAAGTGGTTTTTCAACACTAACACAAGTGCGAAAAGTGGTTTTTCAACACTAACACAAGTGCAAAAAGTGGTTTTTCAACACTAACACAAGTGCGAAAAGTGGTTTTTCCACACTAATACAAGTGCAAAAGTGGTTTCCTGCACCAACACAAGTGCGAAAAGTGGTTTTTCAACACTAACACAAGTGCGAAAAGTGGTTTTTCAACACTATCACAAGTGCAAAAAGTGTTTTTTCCACACTAATACAAGTGCAAAAGTGGTTTCCTGCACCAACACAAGTGCGAAAAGTGGTTTTTCAATGCTAACACAAGTGCGAAAAGTGGTTTTTCAACACTAACACAAGTGCGAAAAGTGGTTTTTCCACACTAATACAAGTGCAAAAGTGGTTGCCTGCACCAACACAAGTGCGAAAAGTGGTTTTTCAACACTAACACAAGTGCGAAAAGTGGTTTTTCAACACTAACACAAGTGCGAAAAGTGGTTTTTCCACACTAATACAAGTGCAAAAGTGGTTGCCTGCACCAACACAAGTGCGAAAAGTGGTTTTTCAACACTAACACAAGTGCGAAAAGTGGTTTTTCTGCACCAACACAAGTGCGAAAAGTGGTTTTTCAACACTAACACAAGTGCGAAAAGTGGTTTTTCAACACTAACACAAGTGCGAAAAGTGGTTTTTCAACACTAACACAAGTGCGAAAAGTGCTTTTTCCACACTAATACAAGTGCAAAAGTGGTTTCCTGCACCAACACAAGTTCGAAAAGTGGTTTTTTCAACACTAACACAAATGCGAAAAGTGGTTTTTCAACACTATCACAAGTGCAAAAAGTGTTTTTTCCACACTAATACAAGTGCAAAAGTGGTTTCCTGCACCAACACAAGTGCGAAAAGTGATTTATCAACACTAACACAAGTGCGAAAAGTGGTTTTTCAACACTAACACAAGTGCGAAAAGTGGTTTTTCCACACCAATACAAGTGCAAAAGTGGTTTCCTGCACCAACACAAGTGCGAAAAGTGGTTTTTCAACACTAACACAAATGCGAAAAGTGGTTTTTCAACACTATCACAAGTGCAAAAAGTGTTTTTTCCACACTAATACAAGTGCAAAAGTGGTTTCCTGCACCAACACAAGTGCGAAAAGTGGTTTTTCAACACTAACACAAGTGCAAAAAGTGTTTTTTCAACAGTAACACAAGTGCGAAAAGTGGTTTTTCCACACTAATACAAGTGCAAAAGTGGTTTCCTGCACCAACACAAGTGCGAAAAGTGGTTTTTCAACACTAACACAAGTGCGAAAAGTGGTTTTTCAACACTAACACAAGTGCGAAAAGTGGTTTTTCCACACTAATACAAGTGCAAAAGTGGTTTCCTGCACCAACACAAGTGCGAAAAGTGGTTTTTCAACACTAACACAAGTGCGAAAAGTGGTTTTTCAACACTAACACAAGTGCGAAATGTGGTTTTTCAACACTAACACAAGTGCGAAAAGTGGTTTTTCAACACTATCACAAGTGCAAAAAGTGTTTTTTCCACACTAATACAAGTGCAAAAGTGGTTTCCTGCACCAACACAAGTGTGAAAAGTGGTTTTTCAACACTAACACAAGTGCGAAAAGTGGTTTTTCCACACTAATACAAGTGCAAAAGTGGTTTCCTGCACCAACACAAGTGCGAAAAGTGGTTTTTCAACACTAACACAAGTGCGAAAAGTGGTTTTTCAACACTATCACAAGTGTAAAAAGTGTTTTTTCCACACTAATACAAGTGCAAAAGTGGTTTCCTGCACCAACACAAGTGCGAAAAGTGGTTTTTCAACACTAACACAAGTGCGAAAAGTGGTTTTTCAACACTATCACAAGTGCAAAAAGTGTTTTTTCCACACTAATACAAGTGCAAAAGTGGTTTCCTGCACCAACACAAGTGCGGAAAGTGGTTTTTCAACACTAACACAAGTGCAAAAAGTGGTTTTTCAACACTAACACAAGTGCGAAAAGTGGTTTTTCAACACTAACACAAGTGCGAAAAGTGGTTTTTCAACACTAATACAAGTGCGAAAAGTGGTTTTTCCACACTAATACAAGTGCAAAAGTGGTTTCCTGCACCAACACAAGTGCGAAAAGTGGTTTTTCAACACTAACACAAGTGCGAAAAGTGGTTTTTCAACACTAACACAAGTGCGAAAAGTGGTTTTTCAACACTAACACAAGTGCGAAAAGTGGTTTTTCCACACTAATACAAGTGCAAAAGTGGTTTCCTGCACCAACACAAGTTCGAAAAGTGGTTTTTTCAACACTAACACAAGTGCGAAAAGTGGTTTTTCAACACTATCACAAGTGCAAAAAGTGTTTATTCCACACTAATACAAGTGCAAAAGTGGTTTCCTGCACCAACACAAGTGCGAAAAGTGGTTTTTCAACACTAACACAAGTGCGAAAAGTGGTTTTTCAACACTAACACAAGTGCGAAAAGTGGTTTTTCAACACTAACACAAGTGCGAAAAGTGGTTTTTCCACACTAATACAAGTGCAAAAGTGGTTTCCTGCACCAACACAAGTGCGAAAAGTGGTTTTTCAACACTAACACAAGTGCGAAAAGTGGTTTTTCAACACTATCACAAGTGCAAAAAGTGTTTTTTCCACACTAATACAAGTGCAAAAGTGGTTTCCTGCACCAACACAAGTGCGAAAAGTGGTTTTTCAACGCTAACACAAGTGCGAAAAGTGGTTTTTCAACACTAACACAAGTGCGAAAAGTGGTTTTTCCACACTAATACAAGTGCAAAAGTGGTTGCCTGCACCAACACAAGTGCGAAAAGTGGTTTTTCAACACTAACACAAGTGCGAAAAGTGGTTTTTCAACACTAACACAAGTGCGAAAAGTGGTTTTTCCACACTAATACAAGTGCAAAAGTGGTTGCCTGCACCAACACAAGTGCGAAAAGTGGTTTTTCAACACTAACACAAGTGCGAAAAGTGGTTTTTCTGCACCAACACAAGTGCGAAAAGTGGTTTTTCAACACTAACACAAGTGCGAAAAGTGGTTTTTCAACACTAACACAAGTGCGAAAAGTGGTTTTTCAACACTAACACAAGTGCGAAAAGTGCTTTTTCCACACTAATACAAGTGCAAAAGTGGTTTCCTGCACCAACACAAGTTCGAAAAGTGGTTTTTTCAACACTAACACAAGTGCGAAAAGTGGTTTTTCAACACTATCACAAGTGCAAAAAGTGTTTTTTCCACACTAATACAAGTGCAAAAGTGGTTTCCTGCACCAACACAAGTGCGAAAAGTGATTTATCAACACTAACACAATTGCGAAAAGTGGTTTTTCAACACTAACACAAGTGCGAAAAGTGGTTTTTCCACACCAATACAAGTGCAAAAGTGGTTTCCTGCACCAACACAAGTGCGAAATGTGGTTTTTCAACACTAACACAAATGCGAAAAGTGGTTTTTCAACACTATCACAAGTGCAAAAAGTGTTTTTTCCACACTAATACAAGTGCAAAAGTGGTTTCCTGCACCAACACAAGTGCGAAAAGTGGTTTTTCAACACTAACACAAGTGCAAAAAGTGTTTTTTCAACAGTAACACAAGTGCGAAAAGTGGTTTTTCCACACTAATACAAGTGCAAAAGTGGTTTCCTGCACCAACACAAGTGCGAAAAGTGGTTTTTCAACACTAACACAAGTGCGAAAAGTGGTTTTTCAACACTAACACAAGTGCGAAAAGTGGTTTTTCCACACTAATACAAGTGCAAAAGTGGTTTCCTGCACCAACACAAGTGCGAAAAGTGGTTTTTCAACACTAACACAAGTGCGAAAAGTGGTTTTTCAACACTAACACAAGTGCGAAAAGTGGTTTTTCAACACTAACACAAGTGCGAAAAGTGGTTTTTCAACACTATCACAAGTGCAAAAAGTGTTTTTTCCACACTAATACAAGTGCAAAAGTGGTTTCCTGCACCAACACAAGTGTGAAAAGTGGTTTTTCAACACTAACACAAGTGCGAAAAGTGGTTTTTCAACACTAACACAAGTGCGAAAAGTGGTTTTTCAACACTAACACAAGTGCGAAAAGTGGTTTTTCCACACTAATACAAGTGCAAAAGTGGTTTCCTGCACCAACACAAGTGCGAAAAGTGGTTTTTCAACACTAACACAAGTGCGAAAAGTGGTTTTTCAACACTATCACAAGTGTAAAAAGTGTTTTTTCCACACTAATACAAGTGCAAAAGTGGTTTCCTGCACCAACACAAGTGCGAAAAGTGGTTTTTCAACACTAACACAAGTGCGAAAAGTGGTTTTTCAACACTATCACAAGTGCAAAAAGTGTTTTTTCCACACTAATACAAGTGCAAAAGTGGTTTCCTGCACCAACACAAGTGCGGAAAGTGGTTTTTCAACACTAACACAAGTGCAAAAAGTGGTTTTTCAACACTAACACAAGTGCAAAAAGTGGTTTTTCAACACTAACACAAGTGCGAAAAGTGGTTTTTCAACACTAACACAAGTGCGAAAAGTGGTTTTTCAACACTAACACAAGTGCGAAAAGTGGTTTTTCAACACTAACACAAGTGCGAAAAGTGGTTTTTCAACACTATCACAAGTGCAAAAAGCGTTTTTTCCACACTAATACAAGTGCAAAAGTGGTTTCCTGCACCAACACAAGTGTGAAAAGTGGTTTTTCAACACTAACACAAGTGCAAAAAGTGGTTTTTCAACACTAACACAAGTGCGAAAAGTGGTTTTTCAACACTAACACAAGTGCGAAAAGTGGTTTTTCCACACTAATACAAGTGCAAAAGTGGTTTCCTGCACCAACACAAGTGCGAAAAGTGGTTTTTCAACACTAACACAAGTGCGAAAAGTGGTTTTTCAACACTATCACAAGTGCAAAAAGTGTTTTTTCCACACTAATACAAGTGCAAAAGTGGTTTCCTGCACCAACACAAGTGCGAAAAGTGGTTTTTCAACACTAACACAAGTGCGAAAAGTGGTTTTTCAACACTATCACAAGTGCAAAAAGTGTTTTTTTCCACACTAATACAAGTGCAAAAGTGGTTTCCTGCACCAACACAAGTGCGGAAAGTGGTTTTTCAACACTAACACAAGTGCAAAAAGTGGTTTTTCAACACTAACACAAGTGCAAAAAGTGGTTTTTCCACACTAATTCAAGTGCAAAAGTGGTTTCCTGCACAAAGACAAGTGCGAAAAGTGGTTTTTCAACACTAACACAAGTGCGAAAAGTGGTTTTTCAACACTAACACAAGTGCGAAAAGTGGTTTTTCAACACTAACACAAGTGCGAAAAGTGGTTTTTCCACACTAATACAAGTGCAAAAGTGGTTTCCTGCACCAACACAAGTGCGAAAAGTAGTTTATCAACACTAACACAAGTGCGAAAAGTGGTTTTTCAACACTAATACAAGTGCGAAAAGTGGTTTTTTCCACACTAATACAAGTGCAAAAGTGGTTTCCTGCACCAACACAAGTGCGAAAAGTGTTTTTCAACACTAACACAAGTGCGAAAGTGGTTTTTCAACACTAACACAAGTGCGAAAAGTGGTTTTTCAACACTAACACATGTGCGAAAAGTGGTTTTTCCACACTAATACAAGTGCAAAAGTGGTTTCCTGCACCAACACAAGTTCGAAAAGTGGTTTTTTCAACACTAACACAAGTGCGAAAAGTGGTTTTTCAACACTATCACAAGTGCAAAAAGTGTTTATTCCACACTAATACAAGTGCAAAAGTGGTTTCCTGCACCAACACAAGTGCGAAAAGTGGTTTTTCAACACTAACACAAGTGCGAAAAGTGGTTTTTCACACTAACACAAGTGCGAAAAGTGGTTTTTCAACACTAACACAAGTGCGAAAAGTGGTTTTTCCACACTAATACAAGTGCAAAAGTGGTTTCCTGCACCAACACAAGTGCGAAAAGTGGTTTTTCAACACTAACACAAGTGCGAAAAGTGGTTTTTCAACACTATCACAAGTGCAAAAAGTGTTTTTTCCACACTAATACAAGTGCAAAAGTGGTTTCCTGCACCAACACAAGTGCGAAAAGTGGTTTTTCAACACTAACACAAGTGCGAAAAGTTGGTTTTTCAACACTATCACAAGTGCAAAAAGTGTTTTTTCCACACTAATACAAGTGCAAAAGTGGTTTCCTGCACCAACACAAGTGCGAAAAGTGGTTTTTCAACACTAACACAAGTGCGAAAAGTGGTTTTTCAACACTAACACAAGTGCGAAAAGTGGTTTTTCCACACTAATACAAGTGCAAAAGTGGTTGCCTGCACAACACAAGTGCGAAAAGTGGTTTTTCAACACTAACACAAGTGCAAAAAGTGGTTTTTCTGCACCAACACAAGTGCGAAAAGTGGTTTTTCAACACTAACACAAGTGCGAAAAGTGGTTTTTCAACACTAACACAAGTGCGAAAAGTGGTTTTTCAACACTAACACAAGTGCGAAAAGTGGTTTTTCCACACTAATACAAGTGCAAAAAGTGGTTTCCTGCACCAACACAAGTTCGAAAAGTGGTTTTTTCAACACTAACACAAGTGCGAAAAGTGGTTTTTCAACACTATCACAAGTGCAAAAAGTGTTTTTTCCACACTAATACAAGTGCAAAAGTGGTTTCCTGCACCAACACAAGTGCGAAAAGTGATTTATCAACACTAACACAAGTGCGAAAAGTGGTTATTTCAACACTAACACAAGTGCGAAAAGTGGTTTTCCACACCAATACAAGTGCAAAAGTGGTTTCCTGCACCAACACAAGTGCGAAAAGTGGTTTTTCAACACTAACACAAGTGCGAAAAGTGGTTTTTCAACACTATCACAAGTGCAAAAAGTGTTTTTTCCACACTAATACAAGTGCAAAAGTGGTTTCCTGCACCAACACAAGTGCGAAAAGTGGTTTTTCAACACTAACACAAGTGCAAAAAGTGTTTTTTCAACAGTAACACAAGTGCGAAAAGTGGTTTTTCCACACTAATACAAGTGCAAAAGTGGTTTCCTTGCACCAACACAAGTGCGAAAAGTGGTTTTTCAACACTAACACAAGTGCAAAAAGTGTTTTTTCAACAGTAACACAAGTGCGAAAAGTGGTTTTTCCACACTAATTACAAGTGCAAAAGTGGTTTCCTGCACCAACACAAGTGCGAAAAAGTGGTTTTTCAACACTAACACAAGTGCAAAAAGTGGTTTTTTCAACACTAACACAAGTGCGAAAAGTGGTTTTTCCACACTAATACAAGTGCAAAAGTGGTTTCCCTGCACAAACACAAGTGCGAAAAGTGGTTTTTCAACACTAACACAAGTGCGAAAAGTGGTTTTTCAACACTAACACAAGTGCGAAAAGTGGTTTTTCCACACTAATACAAGTGCAAAAGTGGTTGCCTGCACCAACACAAGTGCGAAAAGTGGTTTTTTCAACACTAACACAAGTGCGAAAAGTGGTTTTTCTGCACCAACACAAGTGCGAAAAGTGGTTTTTCAACACTAACACAAGTGCGAAAAGTGATTTATCAACACTAACACAAGTGCGAAAAGTGGTTTTTCAACACTAACACAAGTGCGAAAAGTGGTTTTTCCACACCAATACAAGTGCAAAAGTGGTTTCCTGCACCAACACAAGTGCGAAAAGTGGTTTTTCAACACTAACACAAATGCGAAAAGTGGTTTTTCAACACTATCACAAGTGCAAAAAGTGTTTTTTCCACACTAATACAAGTGCAAAAGTGGTTTCCTGCACCAACACAAGTGCGAAAAGTGGTTTTTCAACACTAACACAAGTGCAAAAAGTGTTTTTTCAACAGTAACACAAGTGCGAAAAGTGGTTTTTCCACACTAATTACAAGTGCAAAAGTGGTTTCCTGCACCAACACAAGTGCGAAAAGTGGTTTTTCAACACTAACACAAGTGCGAAAAGTGGTTTTTCAACACTAACACAAGTGCGAAAAGTGGTTTTTCCACACTAATACAAGTGCAAAAGTGGTTTCCTGCACCAACACAAGTGCGAAAAGTGGTTTTTCAACACTAACACAAGTGCGAAAAGTGGTTTTTCAACACTAACACAAGTGCGAAAAGTGGTTTTTCAACACTAACACAAGTGCGAAAAGTGGTTTTTCAACACTATCACAAGTGCAAAAAGTGTTTTTTCCACACTAATACAAGTGCAAAAGTGGTTTCCTGCACCAACACAAGTGTGAAAAGTGGTTTTTCAACACTAACACAAGTGCGAAAAGTGGTTTTTTCAACACTAACACAAGTGCGAAAAGTGGTTTTTCAACACTAACACAAGTGCGAAAAGTGGTTTTTCCACACTAATACAAGTGCAAAAGTGGTTTCCTGCACCAACACAAGTGCGAAAAGTGGTTTTTCAACACTAACACAAGTGCGAAAAGTGGTTTTTCAACACTATCACAAGTGCAAAAAGTGTTTTTTCCACACTAATACAAGTGCAAAAGTGGTTTCCTGCACCAACACAAGTGCGAAAAGTGGTTTTTCAACACTAACACAAGTGCGAAAAGTGGTTTTTCAACACTATCACAAGTGCAAAAAGTGTTTTTTCCACACTAATACAAGTGCAAAAGTGGTTTCCTGCACCAACACAAGTGCAGAAAGTGGTTTTTCAACACTAACACAAGTGCAAAAAGTGGTTTTTCAACACTAACACAAGTGCAAAAAGTGGTTTTGCCACACTAATTCAAGTGCAAAAGTGGTTTCCTGCACAAAGACAAGTGCGAAAAGTGGTTTTTCAACACTAACACAAGTGCGAAAAGTGGTTTTTCAACACTAACACAAGTGCGAAAAGTGGTTTTTCAACACTAACACAAGTGCGAAAAGTGGTTTTTCCACACTAATACAAGTGCAAAAGTGGTTTCCTGCACCAACACAAGTGCGAAAAGTGGTTTATCAACACTAACACAAGTGCGAAAAGTGGTTTTTCAACACTAATACAAGTGCGAAAAGTGGTTTTTCCACACTAATACAAGTGCAAAAGTGGTTTCCTGCACCAACACAAGTGCGAAAAGTGGTTTTTCAACACTAACACAAGTGCGAAAAGTGGTTTTTCAACACTAACACAAGTGCGAAAAGTGGTTTTTCAACACTAACACAAGTGCGAAAAGTGGTTTTTCCACACTAATACAAGTGCAAAAGTGGTTTCCTGCACCAACACAAGTTCGAAAAGTGGTTTTTTCAACACTAACACAAGTGCGAAAAGTGGTTTTTCAACACTATCACAAGTGCAAAAAGTGTTTATTCCACACTAATACAAGTGCAAAAGTGGTTTCCTGCACCAACACAAGTGCGAAAAGTGGTTTTTCAACACTAACACAAGTGCGAAAAGTGGTTTTTCAACACTAACACAAGTGTAAAAAGTGGTTTTTCAACACTAACACAAGTGCGAAAAGTGGTTTTTCCACACTAATACAAGTGCAAAAGTGGTTTCCTGCACCAACACAAGTGCGAAAAGTGGTTTTTCAACACTAACACAAGTGCGAAAAGTGGTTTTTCAACACTATCACAAGTGCAAAAAGTGTTTTTTCCACACTAATACAAGTGCAAAAGTGGTTTCCTGCACCAACACAAGTGCGAAAAGTGGTTTTTCAACACTAACACAAGTGCGAAAAGTGGTTTTTCAACACTATCACAAGTGCAAAAAGTGTTTTTTCCACACTAATACAAGTGCAAAAGTGTTTTCCTGCACCAACACAAGTGCGAAAAGTGGTTTTTCAACACTAACACAAGTGCAAAAAGTGGTTTTTAACACTAACACAAGTGCGAAAAGTGGTTTTTCCACACTAATACAAGTGCAAAAGTGGTTTCCTGCACAAACACAAGTGCGAAAAGTGGTTTTTCAACACTAACACAAGTGCGAAAAGTGGTTTTTCAACACTAACACAAGTGCGAAAAGTGGTTTTTCCACACTAATACAAGTGCAAAAGTGGTTGCCTGCACCAACACAAGTGCGAAAAGTGGTTTTTCAACACTAACACAAGTGCGAAAAGTGGTTTTTCTGCACCAACACAAGTGCGAAAAGTGGTTTTTCAACACTAACACAAGTGCGAAAAGTGGTTTTTCAACACTAACACAAGTGCGAAAAGTGGTTTTTCCACACTAATACAAGTGCAAAAGTGGTTTCCTGCACCAACACAAGTGCGAAAAGTGGTTTTTCAACACTAACACAAGTGCAAAAAGTGGTTTTTCAACACTATCACAAGTGTAAAAAGTGTTTTTTCCACACTAATACAAGTGCAAAAGTGGTTTCCTGCACCAACACAAGTGCGAAAAGTGGTTTTTCAACACTAACACAAGTGCGAAAAGTGGTTTTTCAACACTATCACAAGTGCAAAAAGTGTTTTTTCCACACTAATACAAGTGCAAAAGTGGTTTCCTGCACCAACACAAGTGCGGAAAGTGGTTTTTCAACACTAACGCAAGTGCAAAAAGTGGTTTTTCAACACTAACACAAGTGCAAAAAGTGGTTTTTCAACACTAACACAAGTGCGAAAAGTGGTTTTTCAACACTAACACAAGTGCGAAAAGTGGTTTTTCAACACTAACACAAGTGCGAAAAGTGGTTTTTCAACACTAACACAAGTGCGAAAAGTGGTTTTTCAACACTATCACAAGTGCAAAAAGTGTTTTTTCCACACTAATAGAAGTGCAAAAGTGGTTTCCTGCACCAACACAAGTGCGAAAAGTGGTTTTTCAACACTAACACAAGTGCGAAAAGTGGTTTTTCAACACTATCACAAGTGCAAAAAGTGTTTTTTCCACACTAATACAAGTGCAAAAGTGGTTTCCTGCACCAACACAAGTGCGGAAAGTGGTTTTTCAACACTAACACAAGTGCGAAAAGTGGTTTTTCAACACTAACACAAGTGCGAAAAGTGGTTTTTCAACACTATCACAAGTGCAAAAAGCGTTTTTTCCACACTAATACAAGTGCAAAAGTGGTTTCCTGCACCAACACAAGTGTGAAAAGTGGTTTTTCAACACTAACACAAGTGCGAAAAGTGGTTTTTCAACACTAACACAAGTGCGAAAAGTGGTTTTTCAACACTAACACAAGTGCGAAAAGTGGTTTTTCCACACTAATACAAGTGCAAAAGTGGTTTCCTGCACCAACACAAGTGCGAAAAGTGGTTTTTCAACACTAACACAAGTGCGAAAAGTGGTTTTTCAACACTATCACAAGTGCAAAAAGTGTTTTTTCCACACTAATACAAGTGCAAAAGTGGTTTCCTGCACCAACACAAGTGCGAAAAGTGATTTATCAACACTAACACAAGTGCGAAAAGTGGTTTTTCAACACTAACACAAGTGCGAAAAGTGGTTTTCCACACCAATACAAGTGCAAAAGTGGTTTCCTGCACCAACACAAGTGCGAAAAGTGGTTTTTCAACACTAACACAAGTGCGAAAAGTGGTTTTTCAACACTATCACAAGTGCAAAAAGTGTTTTTTCCACACTAATACAAGTGCAAAAGTGGTTTCCTGCACCAACACAAGTGCGAAAAGTGGTTTTTCAACACTAACACAAGTGCAAAAAGTGTTTTTTCAACAGTAACACAAGTGCGAAAAGTGGTTTTTCCACACTAATACAAGTGCAAAAGTGGTTTCCTGCACCAACACAAGTGCGAAAAGTGGTTTTTCAACACTAACACAAGTGCAAAAAGTGTTTTTTCAACAGTAACACAAGTGCGAAAAGTGGTTTTTCCACACTAATACAAGTGCAAAAGTGGTTTCCTGCACCAACACAAGTGCGAAAAGTGGTTTTTCAACACTAACACAAGTGCAAAAAGTGGTTTTTCAACACTAACACAAGTGCGAAAAGTGGTTTTTCCACACTAATACAAGTGCAAAAGTGGTTTCCTGCACAAACACAAGTGCGAAAAGTGGTTTTTCAACACTAACACAAGTGCGAAAAGTGGTTTTTCAACACTAACACAAGTGCGAAAAGTGGTTTTTCCACACTAATACAAGTGCAAAAGTGGTTGCCTGCACCAACACAAGTGCGAAAAGTGGTTTTTCAACACTAACACAAGTGCGAAAAGTGGTTTTTCTGCACCAACACAAGTGCGAAAAGTGGTTTTTCAACACTAACACAAGTGCGAAAAGTGATTTATCAACACTAACACAAGTGCGAAAAGTGGTTTTTCAACACTAACACAAGTGCGAAAAGTGGTTTTTCCACACCAATACAAGTGCAAAAGTGGTTTCCTGCACCAACACAAGTGCGAAAAGTGGTTTTTCAACACTAACACAAATGCGAAAAGTGGTTTTTCAACACTATCACAAGTGCAAAAAGTGTTTTTTCAACAGTAACACAAGTGCGAAAAGTGGTTTTTCCACACTAATACAAGTGCAAAAGTGGTTTCCTGCACCAACACAAGTGCGAAAAGTGGTTTTTCAACACTAACACAAGTGCGAAAAGTGGTTTTTCAACACTAACACAAGTGCGAAAAGTGGTTTTTCCACACTAATACAAGTGCAAAAGTGGTTTCCTGCACCAACACAAGTGCGAAAAGTGGTTTTTCAACACTAACACAAGTGCAAAAAGTGTTTTTTCAACAGTAACACAAGTGCGAAAAGTGGTTTTTCCACACTAATACAAGTGCAAAAGTGGTTTCCTGCACCAACACAAGTGCGAAAAGTGGTTTTTCAACACTAACACAAGTGCGAAAAGTGGTTTTTCAACACTAACACAAGTGCGAAAAGTGGTTTTTCCACACTAATACAAGTGCAAAAGTGGTTTCCTGCACCAACACAAGTGCGAAAAGTGGTTTTTCAACACTAACACAAGTGCGAAAAGTGGTTTTTCAACACTAACACAAGTGCGAAAAGTGGTTTTTCAACACTAACACAAGTGCGAAAAGTGGTTTTTCAACACTATCACAAGTGCAAAAAGTGTTTTTTCCACACTAATACAAGTGCAAAAGTGGTTTCCTGCACCAACACAAGTGTGAAAAGTGGTTTTTCAACACTAACACAAGTGCGAAAAGTGGTTTTTCAACACTAACACAAGTGCGAAAAGTGGTTTTTCAACACTAACACAAGTGCGAAAAGTGGTTTTTCCACACTAATACAAGTGCAAAAGTGGTTTCCTGCACCAACACAAGTGCGAAAAGTGGTTTTTCAACACTAACACAAGTGCGAAAAGTGGTTTTTCAACACTATCACAAGTGCAAAAAGTGTTTTTTCCACACTAATACAAGTGCAAAAGTGGTTTCCTGCACCAACACAAGTGCGAAAAGTGGTTTTTCAACACTAACACAAGTGCGAAAAGTGGTTTTTCAACACTATCACAAGTGCAAAAAGTGTTTTTTCCACACTAATACAAGTGCAAAAGTGGTTTCCTGCACCAACACAAGTGCAGAAAGTGGTTTTTCAACACTAACACAAGTGCAAAAAGTGGTTTTTCAACACTAACACAAGTGCAAAAAGTGGTTTTGCCACACTAATTCAAGTGCAAAAGTGGTTTCCTGCACAAAGACAAGTGCGAAAAGTGGTTTTTCAACACTAACACAAGTGCGAAAAGTGGTTTTTCAACACTAACACAAGTGCGAAAAGTGGTTTTTCAACACTAACACAAGTGCGAAAAGTGGTTTTTCCACACTAATACAAGTGCAAAAGTGGTTTCCTGCACCAACACAAGTGCGAAAAGTGGTTTATCAACACTAACACAAGTGCGAAAAGTGGTTTTTCAACACTAATACAAGTGCGAAAAGTGGTTTTTCCACACTAATACAAGTGCAAAAGTGGTTTCCTGCACCAACACAAGTGCGAAAAGTGGTTTTTCAACACTAACACAAGTGCGAAAAGTGGTTTTTCAACACTAACACAAGTGCGAAAAGTGGTTTTTCAACACTAACACAAGTGCGAAAAGTGGTTTTTCCACACTAATACAAGTGCAAAAGTGGTTTCCTGCACCAACACAAGTTCGAAAAGTGGTTTTTTCAACACTAACACAAGTGCGAAAAGTGGTTTTTCAACACTATCACAAGTGCAAAAAGTGTTTATTCCACACTAATACAAGTGCAAAAGTGGTTTCCTGCACCAACACAAGTGCGAAAAGTGGTTTTTCAACACTAACACAAGTGCGAAAAGTGGTTTTTCAACACTAACACAAGTGTGAAAAGTGGTTTTTCAACACTAACACAAGTGCGAAAAGTGGTTTTTCCACACTAATACAAGTGCAAAAGTGGTTTCCTGCACCAACACAAGTGCGAAAAGTGGTTTTTCAACACTAACACAAGTGCGAAAAGTGGTTTTTCAACACTATCACAAGTGCAAAAAGTGTTTTTTCCACACTAATACAAGTGCAAAAGTGGTTTCCTGCACCAACACAAGTGCGAAAAGTGGTTTTTCAACACTAACACAAGTGCGAAAAGTGGTTTTTCAACACTATCACAAGTGCAAAAAGTGTTTTTTCCACACTAATACAAGTGCAAAAGTGTTTTCCTGCACCAACACAAGTGCGAAAAGTGGTTTTTCAACACTAACACAAGTGCAAAAAGTGGTTTTTAACACTAACACAAGTGCGAAAAGTGGTTTTTCCACACTAATACAAGTGCAAAAGTGGTTTCCTGCACAAACACAAGTGCGAAAAGTGGTTTTTCAACACTAACACAAGTGCGAAAAGTGGTTTTTCAACACTAACACAAGTGCGAAAAGTGGTTTTTCCACACTAATACAAGTGCAAAAGTGGTTGCCTGCACCAACACAAGTGCGAAAAGTGGTTTTTGAACACTAACACAAGTGCGAAAAGTGGTTTTTCTGCACCAACACAAGTGCGAAAAGTGGTTTTTCAACACTAACACAAGTGCGAAAAGTGGTTTTTCAACACTAACACAAGTGCGAAAAGTGGTTTTTCCACACTAATACAAGTG
Source organism: Myxine glutinosa (assembly GCF_964187855.1). NCBI lineage: Eukaryota > Metazoa > Chordata > Myxini > Myxiniformes > Myxinidae > Myxine > Myxine glutinosa. The sequence goes on from NW_027617145.1 coordinate 129,592, forward strand.
CAAAAGTGGTTTCCTGCACCAACACAAGTGCGAAAAGTGGTTTTTCAACACTAACACAAGTGCAAAAAGTGGTTTTTCAACACTATCACAAGTGTAAAAAGTGTTTTTTCCACACTAATACAAGTGCAAAAGTGGTTTCCTGCACCAACACAAGTGCGAAAAGTGGTTTTTCAACACTAACACAAGTGCGAAAAGTGGTTTTTCAACACTATCACAAGTGCAAAAAGTGTTTTTTCCACACTAATACAAGTGCAAAAGTGGTTTCCTGCACCAACACAAGTGCGGAAAGTGGTTTTTCAACACTAACGCAAGTGCAAAAAGTGGTTTTTCAACACTAACACAAGTGCAAAAAGTGGTTTTTCAACACTAACACAAGTGCGAAAAGTGGTTTTTCAACACTAACACAAGTGCGAAAAGTGGTTTTTCAACACTAACACAAGTGCGAAAAGTGGTTTTTCAACACTAACACAAGTGCGAAAAGTGGTTTTTCAACACTATCACAAGTGCAAAAAGTGTTTTTTCCACACTAATACAAGTGCAAAAGTGGTTTCCTGCACCAACACAAGTGCGAAAAGTGGTTTTTCAACACTAACACAAGTGCGAAAAGTGGTTTTTCAACACTATCACAAGTGCAAAAAGTGTTTTTTCCACACTAATACAAGTGCAAAAGTGGTTTCCTGCACCAACACAAGTGCGGAAAGTGGTTTTTCAACACTAACACAAGTGCGAAAAGTGGTTTTTCAACACTAACACAAGTGCGAAAAGTGGTTTTTCAACACTATCACAAGTGCAAAAAGCGTTTTTTCCACACTAATACAAGTGCAAAAGTGGTTTCCTGCACCAACACAAGTGTGAAAAGTGGTTTTTCAACACTAACACAAGTGCGAAAAGTGGTTTTTCAACACTAACACAAGTGCGAAAAGTGGTTTTTCAACACTAACACAAGTGCGAAAAGTGGTTTTTCCACACTAATACAAGTGCAAAAGTGGTTTCCTGCACCAACACAAGTGCGAAAAGTGGTTTTTCAACACTAACACAAGTGCGAAAAGTGGTTTTTCAACACTATCACAAGTGCAAAAAGTGTTTTTTCCACACTAATACAAGTGCAAAAGTGGTTTCCTGCACCAACACAAGTGCGAAAAGTGGTTTTTCAACACTAACACAAGTGCGAAAAGTGGTTTTTCAACACTATCACAAGTGCAAAAAGTGTTTTTTCCACACTAATACAAGTGCAAAAGTGGTTTCCTGCACCAACACAAGTGCGGAAAGTGGTTTTTCAACACTAACACAAGTGCAAAAAGTGGTTTTTCAACACTAACACAAGTGCAAAAAGTGGTTTTTCCACACTAATTCAAGTGCAAAAGTGGTTTCCTGCACAAAGACAAGTGCGAAAAGTGGTTTTTCAACACTAACACAAGTGCGAAAAGTGGTTTTTCAACACTAACACAAGTGCGAAAAGTGGTTTTTCAACACTAACACAAGTGCGAAAAGTGGTTTTTCCACACTAATACAAGTGCAAAAGTGGTTTCCTGCACCAACACAAGTGCGAAAAGTAGTTTATCAACACTAACACAAGTGCGAAAAGTGGTTTTTCAACACTAATACAAGTGCGAAAAGTGGTTTTTCCACACTAATACAAGTGCAAAAGTGGTTTCCTGCACCAACACAAGTGCGAAAAGTGGTTTTTCAACACTAACACAAGTGCGAAAAGTGGTTTTTCAACACTAACACAAGTGCGAAAAGTGGTTTTTCAACACTAACACATGTGCGAAAAGTGGTTTTTCCACACTAATACAAGTGCAAAAGTGGTTTCCTGCACCAACACAAGTTCGAAAAGTGGTTTTTTCAACACTAACACAAGTGCGAAAAGTGGTTTTTCAACACTATCACAAGTGCAAAAAGTGTTTATTCCACACTAATACAAGTGCAAAAGTGGTTTCCTGCACCAACACAAGTGCGAAAAGTGGTTTTTCAACACTAACACAAGTGCGAAAAGTGGTTTTTCAACACTAACACAAGTGCGAAAAGTGGTTTTTCAACACTAACACAAGTGCGAAAAGTGGTTTTTCCACACTAATACAAGTGCAAAAGTGGTTTCCTGCACCAACACAAGTGCGAAAAGTGGTTTTTCAACACTAACACAAGTGCGAAAAGTGGTTTTTCAACACTATCACAAGTGCAAAAAGTGTTTTTTCCACACTAATACAAGTGCAAAAGTGGTTTCCTGCACCAACACAAGTGCGAAAAGTGGTTTTTCAACACTAACACAAGTGCGAAAAGTGGTTTTTCAACACTATCACAAGTGCAAAAAGTGTTTTTTCCACACTAATACAAGTGCAAAAGTGGTTTCCTGCACCAACACAAGTGCGAAAAGTGGTTTTTCAACACTAACACAAGTGCGAAAAGTGGTTTTTCAACACTAACACAAGTGCGAAAAGTGGTTTTTCCACACTAATACAAGTGCAAAAGTGGTTGCCTGCACAACACAAGTGCGAAAAGTGGTTTTTCAACACTAACACAAGTGCAAAAAGTGGTTTTTCTGCACCAACACAAGTGCGAAAAGTGGTTTTTCAACACTAACACAAGTGCGAAAAGTGGTTTTTCAACACTAACACAAGTGCGAAAAGTGGTTTTTCAACACTAACACAAGTGCGAAAAGTGGTTTTTCAACACTAACACAAGTGCGAAAAGTGGTTTTTCAACACTAACACAAGTGCGAAAAGTGGTTTTTCCACACTAATACAAGTGCAAAAGTGGTTTCCTGCACCAACACAAGTGCGAAAAGTGGTTTTTCAACACTAACACAAGTGCGAAAAGTGGTTTTTCAACACTATCACAAGTGCAAAAAGTGTTTTTTCCACACTAATACAAGTGCAAAAGTGGTTTCCTGCACCAACACAAGTGCGAAAAGTGGTTTTTCAATGCTAACACAAGTGCGAAAAGTGGTTTTTCAACACTAACACAAGTGCGAAAAGTGGTTTTTCCACACTAATACAAGTGCAAAAGTGGTTGCCTGCACCAACACAAGTGCGAAAAGTGGTTTTTCAACACTAACACAAGTGCGAAAAGTGGTTTTTCAACACTAACACAAGTGCGAAAAGTGGTTTTTCCACACTAATACAAGTGCAAAAGTGGTTGCCTGCACCAACACAAGTGCGAAAAGTGGTTTTTCAACACTAACACAAGTGCGAAAAGTGGTTTTTCTGCACCAACACAAGTGCGAAAAGTGGTTTTTCAACACTAACACAAGTGCGAAAAGTGGTTTTTCAACACTAACACAAGTGCGAAAAGTGGTTTTTCAACACTAACACAAGTGCGAAAAGTGCTTTTTCCACACTAATACAAGTGCAAAAGTGGTTTCCTGCACCAACACAAGTTCGAAAAGTGGTTTTTTCAACACTAACACAAGTGCGAAAAGTGGTTTTTCAACACTATCACAAGTGCAAAAAGTGTTTTTTCCACACTAATACAAGTGCAAAAGTGGTTTCCTGCACCAACACAAGTGCGAAAAGTGATTTATCAACACTAACACAAGTGCGAAAAGTGGTTTTTCAACACTAACACAAGTGCGAAAAGTGGTTTTTCCACACCAATACAAGTGCAAAAGTGGTTTCCTGCACCAACACAAGTGCGAAAAGTGGTTTTTCAACACTAACACAAATGCGAAAAGTGGTTTTTCAACACTATCACAAGTGCAAAAAGTGTTTTTTCCACACTAATACAAGTGCAAAAGTGGTTTCCTGCACCAACACAAGTGCGAAAAGTGGTTTTTCAACACTAACACAAGTGCAAAAAGTGTTTTTTCAACAGTAACACAAGTGCGAAAAGTGGTTTTTCCACACTAATACAAGTGCAAAAGTGGTTTCCTGCACCAACACAAGTGCGAAAAGTGGTTTTTCAACACTAACACAAGTGCGAAAAGTGGTTTTTCAACACTAACACAAGTGCGAAAAGTGGTTTTTCCACACTAATACAAGTGCAAAAGTGGTTTCCTGCACCAACACAAGTGCGAAAAGTGGTTTTTCAACACTAACACAAGTGCGAAAAGTGGTTTTTCAACACTAACACAAGTGCGAAATGTGGTTTTTCAACACTAACACAAGTGCGAAAAGTGGTTTTTCAACACTATCACAAGTGCAAAAAGTGTTTTTTCCACACTAATACAAGTGCAAAAGTGGTTTCCTGCACCAACACAAGTGTGAAAAGTGGTTTTTCAACACTAACACAAGTGCGAAAAGTGGTTTTTCAACACTAACACAAGTGCGAAAAGTGGTTTTTCAACACTAACACAAGTGCGAAAAGTGGTTTTTCCACACTAATACAAGTGCAAAAGTGGTTTCCTGCACCAACACAAGTGCGAAAAGTGGTTTTTCAACACTAACACAAGTGCGAAAAGTGGTTTTTCAACACTATCACAAGTGTAAAAAGTGTTTTTTCCACACTAATACAAGTGCAAAAGTGGTTTCCTGCACCAACACAAGTGCGAAAAGTGGTTTTTCAACACTAACACAAGTGCGAAAAGTGGTTTTTCAACACTATCACAAGTGCAAAAAGTGTTTTTTCCACACTAATACAAGTGCAAAAGTGGTTTCCTGCACCAACACAAGTGCGGAAAGTGGTTTTTCAACACTAACACAAGTGCAAAAAGTGGTTTTTCAACACTAACACAAGTGCGAAAAGTGGTTTTTCAACACTAACACAAGTGCGAAAAGTGGTTTTTCAACACTAATACAAGTGCGAAAAGTGGTTTTTCCACACTAATACAAGTGCAAAAGTGGTTTCCTGCACCAACACAAGTGCGAAAAGTGGTTTTTCAACACTAACACAAGTGCGAAAAGTGGTTTTTCAACACTAACACAAGTGCGAAAAGTGGTTTTTCAACACTAACACAAGTGCGAAAAGTGGTTTTTCCACACTAATACAAGTGCAAAAGTGGTTTCCTGCACCAACACAAGTTCGAAAAGTGGTTTTTTCAACACTAACACAAGTGCGAAAAGTGGTTTTTCAACACTATCACAAGTGCAAAAAGTGTTTATTCCACACTAATACAAGTGCAAAAGTGGTTTCCTGCACCAACACAAGTGCGAAAAGTGGTTTTTCAACACTAACACAAGTGCGAAAAGTGGTTTTTCAACACTAACACAAGTGCGAAAAGTGGTTTTTCAACACTAACACAAGTGCGAAAAGTGGTTTTTCCACACTAATACAAGTGCAAAAGTGGTTTCCTGCACCAACACAAGTGCGAAAAGTGGTTTTTCAACACTAACACAAGTGCGAAAAGTGGTTTTTCAACACTATCACAAGTGCAAAAAGTGTTTTTTCCACACTAATACAAGTGCAAAAGTGGTTTCCTGCACCAACACAAGTGCGAAAAGTGGTTTTTCAACGCTAACACAAGTGCGAAAAGTGGTTTTTCAACACTAACACAAGTGCGAAAAGTGGTTTTTCCACACTAATACAAGTGCAAAAGTGGTTGCCTGCACCAACACAAGTGCGAAAAGTGGTTTTTCAACACTAACACAAGTGCGAAAAGTGGTTTTTCAACACTAACACAAGTGCGAAAAGTGGTTTTTCCACACTAATACAAGTGCAAAAGTGGTTGCCTGCACCAACACAAGTGCGAAAAGTGGTTTTTCAACACTAACACAAGTGCGAAAAGTGGTTTTTCTGCACCAACACAAGTGCGAAAAGTGGTTTTTCAACACTAACACAAGTGCGAAAAGTGGTTTTTCAACACTAACACAAGTGCGAAAAGTGGTTTTTCAACACTAACACAAGTGCGAAAAGTGCTTTTTCCACACTAATACAAGTGCAAAAGTGGTTTCCTGCACCAACACAAGTTCGAAAAGTGGTTTTTTCAACACTAACACAAGTGCGAAAAGTGGTTTTTCAACACTATCACAAGTGCAAAAAGTGTTTTTTCCACACTAATACAAGTGCAAAAGTGGTTTCCTGCACCAACACAAGTGCGAAAAGTGATTTATCAACACTAACACAAGTGCGAAAAGTGGTTTTTCAACACTAACACAAGTGCGAAAAGTGGTTTTTCCACACCAATACAAGTGCAAAAGTGGTTTCCTGCACCAACACAAGTGCGAAATGTGGTTTTTCAACACTAACACAAATGCGAAAAGTGGTTTTTCAACACTATCACAAGTGCAAAAAGTGTTTTTTCCACACTAATACAAGTGCAAAAGTGGTTTCCTGCACCAACACAAGTGCGAAAAGTGGTTTTTCAACACTAACACAAGTGCAAAAAGTGTTTTTTCAACAGTAACACAAGTGCGAAAAGTGGTTTTTCCACACTAATACAAGTGCAAAAGTGGTTTCCTGCACCAACACAAGTGCGAAAAGTGGTTTTTCAACACTAACACAAGTGCGAAAAGTGGTTTTTCAACACTAACACAAGTGCGAAAAGTGGTTTTTCCACACTAATACAAGTGCAAAAGTGGTTTCCTGCACCAACACAAGTGCGAAAAGTGGTTTTTCAACACTAACACAAGTGCGAAAAGTGGTTTTTCAACACTAACACAAGTGCGAAAAGTGGTTTTTCAACACTAACACAAGTGCGAAAAGTGGTTTTTCAACACTATCACAAGTGCAAAAAGTGTTTTTTCCACACTAATACAAGTGCAAAAGTGGTTTCCTGCACCAACACAAGTGTGAAAAGTGGTTTTTCAACACTAACACAAGTGCGAAAAGTGGTTTTTCAACACTAACACAAGTGCGAAAAGTGGTTTTTCAACACTAACACAAGTGCGAAAAGTGGTTTTTCCACACTAATACAAGTGCAAAAGTGGTTTCCTGCACCAACACAAGTGCGAAAAGTGGTTTTTCAACACTAACACAAGTGCGAAAAGTGGTTTTTCAACACTATCACAAGTGTAAAAAGTGTTTTTTCCACACTAATACAAGTGCAAAAGTGGTTTCCTGCACCAACACAAGTGCGAAAAGTGGTTTTTCAACACTAACACAAGTGCGAAAAGTGGTTTTTCAACACTATCACAAGTGCAAAAAGTGTTTTTTCCACACTAATACAAGTGCAAAAGTGGTTTCCTGCACCAACACAAGTGCGGAAAGTGGTTTTTCAACACTAACACAAGTGCAAAAAGTGGTTTTTCAACACTAACACAAGTGCAAAAAGTGGTTTTTCAACACTAACACAAGTGCGAAAAGTGGTTTTTCAACACTAACACAAGTGCGAAAAGTGGTTTTTCAACACTAACACAAGTGCGAAAAGTGGTTTTTCAACACTAACACAAGTGCGAAAAGTGGTTTTTCAACACTATCACAAGTGCAAAAAGCGTTTTTTCCACACTAATACAAGTGCAAAAGTGGTTTCCTGCACCAACACAAGTGTGAAAAGTGGTTTTTCAACACTAACACAAGTGCAAAAAGTGGTTTTTCAACACTAACACAAGTGCGAAAAGTGGTTTTTCAACACTAACACAAGTGCGAAAAGTGGTTTTTCCACACTAATACAAGTGCAAAAGTGGTTTCCTGCACCAACACAAGTGCGAAAAGTGGTTTTTCAACACTAACACAAGTGCGAAAAGTGGTTTTTCAACACTATGACAAGTGCAAAAAGTGTTTTTTCCACACTAATACAAGTGCAAAAGTGGTTTCCTGCACCAACACAAGTGCGAAAAGTGGTTTTTCAACACTAACACAAGTGCGAAAAGTGGTTTTTCAACACTATCACAAGTGCAAAAAGTGTTTTTTCCACACTAATACAAGTGCAAAAGTGGTTTCCTGCACCAACACAAGTGCGGAAAGTGGTTTTTCAACACTAACACAAGTGCAAAAAGTGGTTTTTCAACACTAACACAAGTGCAAAAAGTGGTTTTTCCACACTAATTCAAGTGCAAAAGTGGTTTCCTGCACAAAGACAAGTGCGAAAAGTGGTTTTTCAACACTAACACAAGTGCGAAAAGTGGTTTTTCAACACTAACACAAGTGCGAAAAAGTGGTTTTTCAACACTAACACAAGTGCGAAAAGTGGTTTTTCCACACTAATACAAGTGCAAAAGTGGTTTCCTGCACCAACACAAGTGCGAAAAGTAGTTTATCAACACTAACACAAGTGCGAAAAGTGGTTTTTCAACACTAATACAAGTGCGAAAAGTGGTTTTTCCACACTAATACAAGTGCAAAAGTGGTTTCCTGCACCAACACAAGTGCGAAAAGTGGTTTTTCAACACTAACACAAGTGCGAAAAGTGGTTTTTCAACACTAACACAAGTGCGAAAAGTGGTTTTTCAACACTAACACATGTGCGAAAAGTGGTTTTTCCACACTAATACAAGTGCAAAAGTGGTTTCCTGCACCAACACAAGTTCGAAAAGTGGTTTTTTCAACACTAACACAAGTGCGAAAAGTGGTTTTTCAACACTATCACAAGTGCAAAAAAGTGTTTATTCCACACTAATACAAGTGCAAAAGTGGTTTCCTGCACCAACACAAGTGCGAAAAGTGGTTTTTCAACACTAACACAAGTGCGAAAAGTGGTTTTTCAACACTAACACAAGTGCGAAAAGTGGTTTTTCAACACTAACACAAGTGCGAAAAGTGGTTTTTCCACACTAATACAAGTGCAAAAGTGGTTTCCTGCACCAACACAAGTGCGAAAAGTGGTTTTTCAACACTAACACAAGTGCGAAAAGTGGTTTTTCAACACTATCACAAGTGCAAAAAGTGTTTTTTCCACACTAATACAAGTGCAAAAGTGGTTTCCTGCACCAACACAAGTGCGAAAAGTGGTTTTTCAACACTAACACAAGTGCGAAAAGTGGTTTTTCAACACTAACACAAGTGCGAAAAGTGGTTTTTCCACACTAATACAAGTGCAAAAGTGGTTGCCTGCACAACACAAGTGCGAAAAGTGGTTTTTCAACACTAACACAAGTGCAAAAAGTGGTTTTTCTGCACCAACACAAGTGCGAAAAGTGGTTTTTCAACACTAACACAAGTGCGAAAAGTGGTTTTTCAACACTAACACAAGTGCGAAAAGTGGTTTTTCAACACTAACACAAGTGCGAAAAGTGGTTTTCCACACTAATACAAGTGCAAAAGTGGTTTCCTGCACCAACACAAGTTCGAAAAGTGGTTTTTTCAACACTAACACAAGTGCGAAAAGTGGTTTTTCAACACTATCACAAGTGCAAAAAGTGTTTTTTCCACACTAATACAAGTGCAAAAGTGGTTTCCTGCACCAACACAAGTGCGAAAAGTGATTTATCAACACTAACACAAGTGCGAAAAGTGGTTTTTCAACACTAACACAAGTGCGAAAAGTGGTTTTCCACACCAATACAAGTGCAAAAGTGGTTTCCTGCACCAACACAAGTGCGAAAAGTGGTTTTTCAACACTAACACAAGTGCGAAAAGTGGTTTTTCAACACTATCACAAGTGCAAAAAGTGTTTTTTCCACACTAATACAAGTGCAAAAGTGGTTTCCTGCACCAACACAAGTGCGAAAAGTGGTTTTTCAACACTAACACAAGTGCAAAAAGTGTTTTTTCAACAGTAACACAAGTGCGAAAAGTGGTTTTTCCACACTAATACAAGTGCAAAAGTGGTTTCCTGCACCAACACAAGTGCGAAAAGTGGTTTTTCAACACTAACACAAGTGCAAAAAGTGTTTTTTCAACAGTAACACAAGTGCGAAAAGTGGTTTTTCCACACTAATACAAGTGCAAAAGTGGTTTCCTGCACCAACACAAGTGCGAAAAGTGGTTTTTCAACACTAACACAAGTGCAAAAAGTGGTTTTTCAACACTAACACAAGTGCGAAAAGTGGTTTTTCCACACTAATACAAGTGCAAAAGTGGTTTCCTGCACAAACACAAGTGCGAAAAGTGGTTTTTCAACACTAACACAAGTGCGAAAAGTGGTTTTTCAACACTAACACAAGTGCGAAAAGTGGTTTTTCCACACTAATACAAGTGCAAAAGTGGTTGCCTGCACCAACACAAGTGCGAAAAGTGGTTTTTCAACACTAACACAAGTGCGAAAAGTGGTTTTTCTGCACCAACACAAGTGCGAAAAGTGGTTTTTCAACACTAACACAAGTGCGAAAAGTGATTTATCAACACTAACACAAGTGCGAAAAGTGGTTTTTCAACACTAACACAAGTGCGAAAAGTGGTTTTTCCACACCAATACAAGTGCAAAAGTGGTTTCCTGCACCAACACAAGTGCGAAAAGTGGTTTTTCAACACTAACACAAATGCGAAAAGTGGTTTTTCAACACTATCACAAGTGCAAAAAGTGTTTTTTCCACACTAATACAAGTGCAAAAGTGGTTTCCTGCACCAACACAAGTGCGAAAAGTGGTTTTTCAACACTAACACAAGTGCAAAAAGTGTTTTTTCAACAGTAACACAAGTGCGAAAAGTGGTTTTTCCACACTAATACAAGTGCAAAAGTGGTTTCCTGCACCAACACAAGTGCGAAAAGTGGTTTTTCAACACTAACACAAGTGCGAAAAGTGGTTTTTCAACACTAACACAAGTGCGAAAAGTGGTTTTTCCACACTAATACAAGTGCAAAAGTGGTTTCCTGCACCAACACAAGTGCGAAAAGTGGTTTTTCAACACTAACACAAGTGCGAAAAGTGGTTTTTCAACACTAACACAAGTGCGAAAAGTGGTTTTTCAACACTAACACAAGTGCGAAAAGTGGTTTTTCAACACTATCACAAGTGCAAAAAGTGTTTTTTCCACACTAATACAAGTGCAAAAGTGGTTTCCTGCACCAACACAAGTGTGAAAAGTGGTTTTTCAACACTAACACAAGTGCGAAAAGTGGTTTTTCAACACTAACACAAGTGCGAAAAGTGGTTTTTCAACACTAACACAAGTGCGAAAAGTGGTTTTTCCACACTAATACAAGTGCAAAAGTGGTTTCCTGCACCAACACAAGTGCGAAAAGTGGTTTTTCAACACTAACACAAGTGCGAAAAGTGGTTTTTCAACACTATCACAAGTGCAAAAAGTGTTTTTTCCACACTAATACAAGTGCAAAAGTGGTTTCCTGCACCAACACAAGTGCGAAAAGTGGTTTTTCAACACTAACACAAGTGCGAAAAGTGGTTTTTCAACACTATCACAAGTGCAAAAAGTGTTTTTTCCACACTAATACAAGTGCAAAAGTGGTTTCCTGCACCAACACAAGTGCAGAAAGTGGTTTTTCAACACTAACACAAGTGCAAAAAGTGGTTTTTCAACACTAACACAAGTGCAAAAAGTGGTTTTGCCACACTAATTCAAGTGCAAAAGTGGTTTCCTGCACAAAGACAAGTGCGAAAAGTGGTTTTTCAACACTAACACAAGTGCGAAAAGTGGTTTTTCAACACTAACACAAGTGCGAAAAGTGGTTTTTCAACACTAACACAAGTGCGAAAAGTGGTTTTTCCACACTAATACAAGTGCAAAAGTGGTTTCCTGCACCAACACAAGTGCGAAAAGTGGTTTATCAACACTAACACAAGTGCGAAAAGTGGTTTTTCAACACTAATACAAGTGCGAAAAGTGGTTTTTCCACACTAATACAAGTGCAAAAGTGGTTTCCTGCACCAACACAAGTGCGAAAAGTGGTTTTTCAACACTAACACAAGTGCGAAAAGTGGTTTTTCAACACTAACACAAGTGCGAAAAGTGGTTTTTCAACACTAACACAAGTGCGAAAAGTGGTTTTTCCACACTAATACAAGTGCAAAAGTGGTTTCCTGCACCAACACAAGTTCGAAAAGTGGTTTTTTCAACACTAACACAAGTGCGAAAAGTGGTTTTTCAACACTATCACAAGTGCAAAAAGTGTTTATTCCACACTAATACAAGTGCAAAAGTGGTTTCCTGCACCAACACAAGTGCGAAAAGTGGTTTTTCAACACTAACACAAGTGCGAAAAGTGGTTTTTCAACACTAACACAAGTGTGAAAAGTGGTTTTTCAACACTAACACAAGTGCGAAAAGTGGTTTTTCCACACTAATACAAGTGCAAAAGTGGTTTCCTGCACCAACACAAGTGCGAAAAGTGGTTTTTCAACACTAACACAAGTGCGAAAAGTGGTTTTTCAACACTATCACAAGTGCAAAAAGTGTTTTTTCCACACTAATACAAGTGCAAAAGTGGTTTCCTGCACCAACACAAGTGCGAAAAGTGGTTTTTCAACACTAACACAAGTGCGAAAAGTGGTTTTTCAACACTATCACAAGTGCAAAAAGTGTTTTTTCCACACTAATACAAGTGCAAAAGTGTTTTCCTGCACCAACACAAGTGCGAAAAGTGGTTTTTCAACACTAACACAAGTGCAAAAAGTGGTTTTTAACACTAACACAAGTGCGAAAAGTGGTTTTTCCACACTAATACAAGTGCAAAAGTGGTTTCCTGCACAAACACAAGTGCGAAAAGTGGTTTTTCAACACTAACACAAGTGCGAAAAGTGGTTTTTCAACACTAACACAAGTGCGAAAAGTGGTTTTTCCACACTAATACAAGTGCAAAAGTGGTTGCCTGCACCAACACAAGTGCGAAAAGTGGTTTTTCAACACTAACACAAGTGCGAAAAGTGGTTTTTCTGCACCAACACAAGTGCGAAAAGTGGTTTTTCAACACTAACACAAGTGCGAAAAGTGGTTTTTCAACACTAACACAAGTGCGAAAAGTGGTTTTTCCACACTAATACAAGTGCAAAAGTGGTTTCCTGCACCAACACAAGTGCGAAAAGTGGTTTTTCAACACTAACACAAGTGCAAAAAGTGGTTTTTCAACACTATCACAAGTGTAAAAAGTGTTTTTTCCACACTAATACAAGTGCAAAAGTGGTTTCCTGCACCAACACAAGTGCGAAAAGTGGTTTTTCAACACTAACACAAGTGCGAAAAGTGGTTTTTCAACACTATCACAAGTGCAAAAAGTGTTTTTTCCACACTAATACAAGTGCAAAAGTGGTTTCCTGCACCAACACAAGTGCGGAAAGTGGTTTTTCAACACTAACGCAAGTGCAAAAAGTGGTTTTTCAACACTAACACAAGTGCAAAAAGTGGTTTTTCAACACTAACACAAGTGCGAAAAGTGGTTTTTCAACACTAACACAAGTGCGAAAAGTGGTTTTTCAACACTAACACAAGTGCGAAAAGTGGTTTTTCAACACTAACACAAGTGCGAAAAGTGGTTTTTCAACACTATCACAAGTGCAAAAAGTGTTTTTTCCACACTAATACAAGTGCAAAAGTGGTTTCCTGCACCAACACAAGTGCGAAAAGTGGTTTTTCAACACTAACACAAGTGCGAAAAGTGGTTTTTCAACACTATCACAAGTGCAAAAAGTGTTTTTTCCACACTAATACAAGTGCAAAAGTGGTTTCCTGCACCAACACAAGTGCGGAAAGTGGTTTTTCAACACTAACACAAGTGCGAAAAGTGGTTTTTCAACAC